>NC_092380.1:4784063-4881182 GCF_030028105.1 Mobula birostris
CTCTCATTCTCTCCCCATTCCTTCTCTCTCACTCTCTCTCATTCTCTCTCCCATTCCATCTCTCACACTCTCTCATTCTCTCTCCCATTCCCTCTCTCACTCTTATTCTCTCCCGATTCCCTCTCTCACTCTCTCATTCTCTCCCCATTCCCGCTCACACTCTCTCTCATGTTCTCTCCCATTCCCTCTCTCAATCTCATTCTGTCCCCATTCCCTTTCTCACTCTCTCATTCTCTCCGAATTCCCTCTCTTACTCTCTCTCATTCTCTCTCCCATTGCATCTCTGACTCTCATTCGCTCTCCCATTCCCTCTCTCACTCTTATTCTTTCCCCATTCTCTTTCTCACTCTCTCATTCTCTCCCTATTCCCTCTCTCACTCTCATTATCTCCCCATTCCCTCTGTCACTCTCTCATTCTCTCCCCCATTCTTTCTCTCACTCTCTCATTCTCTCCCCATTCCGTCTCTCACGCTCTCTCATTCTCGCCCCCATTCCCTCTCTCGCTCTCTCTCATTCTCTCTCCCATTCCTTCTCTCACTCTCTCATTCTCTCCCCATTCCCTCTCTCACACTCTCTCATTCTCTCCCTCTCTCACTCTCTCTCAATCTCTCCCCATTCCCTCTCTCACGCTCTCTCATGCTCTCTCCCATTCCCTCTCTCAATCTCATTCTCTCCCCATTCCCTTTCTCACTCTCTCATTCTCTCTCCCATTCCCTCTCTCACTCTTATTCTCTCCCCATTCCCTTTATCATTGTCTGATTCTCTCCTGATTCACTCTCTCACTCTCTCTCATTCTCTCCCCATTCCCTCTCTCACTCTCATTCTCTCCCGATTCACTCTCTCACTCTCTCTCATTCTCTCCCCATTCCCTCTCTCACTCTCTCATTCTCTCCCCATTCCCTCTCCAACTCTCTCTCATTCTCTCCCCATTCCCTCTCTCACTATCTCTCATTAACTCCCCATTCCCCCTCTCACTCTCTCATTCTCACACATTCCCTCTCTCACTCTCTCATTCTCTCCCTATTCCCTCTCTCACTCTCTCTCATTCTCTCCCCCATTCCCTGTCTCACTCTCTCATTCTCTCCCCATTCCCTGTCTCGCACTCTCATTCTCACTCTCATTCCCTCTCTCACTCTCTCTCATTCTCTCCCCCATTCGCTCTCTCACTGCCTCTCATTCTCTCTCCCATTCCCTCTCTCACTCTCTCATTCTCTCTCTCATTCCCTCTCTCATTCTCTCTCATTCTCTCCCCCATTCCCTGTCTCACTCTCTCATTCTCTCCCCATTCCCTGTCTCGCACTCTCATTCTCTCTCTCATTCCCTCTCTCACTCTCTCTCATTCTCTCCCCCATTCGCTCTCTCACTGTCTCTCATTCTCTCTCCCATTCCCTCTCTCACTCTCTCATTCTCTCTCCCATTCCCTCTCTCACTCTCTCATTCTCTCACTCTCTCTAATTCTCTCTCCCATTCCCTCTCTCACTCTCTCATTGTCTCCCATTCACTCTCTCACTCTCTCATTCTCTCCCCATTCCGTCTCTCACGCTCTCTCATTCTCGCCCCATTCTCTCTCTCACTCTCTCTCATTCTCTCTCCCATTCCTTCTCTCACTCTCTCATTCTCTCCCCATTCCCTCTCTTGCACTCTCTCATTCTCTCCCTCTCTCACTC
The DNA here is from genome assembly GCF_030028105.1 of Mobula birostris. NCBI lineage: Eukaryota > Metazoa > Chordata > Chondrichthyes > Myliobatiformes > Myliobatidae > Mobula > Mobula birostris. The sequence goes on from NC_092380.1 coordinate 4,785,731, forward strand.
TCTCTCATTCTCTCCCCATTCCCTCTCTCACGCTCTCTCATGCTCTCTCCCATTCCCTCTCTCAATCTCATTCTCTCCCCATTCCCTTTCTCACTCTCTCATTCTCTCCCTATTCCCTCTCTCACTCTCATTATCTCCCCATTCCCTCTCTCACTCTCTCATTCTCTCCCCCATTCTTTCTCTCACTCTCTCATTCTCTCCCCATTCCATCTCTCACGCTCTCTCATTCTCGCCCCCATTCCCTCTCTTGCTCTCTCTCATTCTCTCTCCCATTCCATCTCTCACTCTCTCATTCTCTCCCCATTCCCTCTCCAACTCTCTCTCATTCTCTCCCCCATTCCCTCTCTCACTATCTCTCATTCTCTCACCATTCACTTTCTCACTCTCTCTCATTAACTCCCCATTCCCCCTCTCACTCTCTCATTCTCTCTCCATTCCTTCTCTCACTTTCTCTCATTCTCTCTCCCATTCCTTCTCTCACTCTCTCATTCTCTCCCCATTCCTTCTCTCACACTCTCTCATTCTCTCCCTCTCTCACTCTCTCTCATTCTCTCCCCATTCCCTCTCTCACGCTCTCTCATGCTCTCTCCCATTCCCTCTCTCAATCTCATTCTCTGCCCATTCCCTTTCTCACTCTCTCATTCTCTCCCCATTCCCTTTCTCACTCTCTCATTCTCTATCCCATTCCATCTCTCACTCTCTCTCATTCTCTCTCCATTCCCTCTCTCACTCTTATTCTCTCCGATTCCTTTATCATTGTCTGATTCTCTCCTGATTCACTCTCTCACTCTCTCTCATTCTCTCCCCATTCCCTCTCTCACTCTCATTCTCTCCCCATTCCCTCTCTCACTCACTCTCATTATCTCCCCATTCCCTCTCTCACTCTCTCCCCATTCCCTCTCCAACTCTCTCTCATTCTCTCCCCCATTCTCTCTCTCACTATCTCTCATTCTCTCACCATTCCCTCTCTCACTCTCTCTCATTCTCTCCCCCATTCGCTCTCTCACTGTCTCTCATTCTCTCTCCCATTCCCTCTCTCACTCTCTCATTCTCTCTCTCATTCCGTCTCTCACTCTCTCTCATTCTCTCTCCGATTCCCTCTCTCACTCTCTCATTGTCTCCCATTCACTCTCTCACTCTCTCATTCTCTCCCCATTCCGTCTCTCACGCTCTCTCATTCTCGCCCCATTCCGTCTCTCACTCTCTCTCATTCTCTCTCCCATTCCTTCTCTCACTCTCTCATTCTCTCCCCATTCCCTCTCTCACACTCTCTCATTCTCTCCCTCTCTCACTCTCTCTCATTCTCTCCCCATTCCCTCCCTTACGCTCTCTCATGCTCTCTCCCATTCCCTCTCTCAATCTCATTCTCTCCCCATTCCCTTTCTCACTCTCTCATTCTCTCCCTCTCACACTCTCTCTCATGCTCTCTCCCATTCCCTCTCTCAATCTCATTCTCTCCCCATTCCCATTCTCACTCTCTCATTCTCTCCGAATTCCCTCACTTACTCTCTCTCATTCTCTCTCCCATTCCATCTCTGACTCTCATTCTGTCTCCCATTCCCTCTCTCACTCTCATTATCTCCCCATTCCCTCTCTCACTCTCTCATTCTCTCCCCCATTCCCTCTCTCACTCTCTCATTCTCTCCCCATTCCGTCTCTCACGCTTTCTCATTCTCGCCCCCATTCCCTCTCTCACTCTCTCTCATTCTCTCTCCCATTCCTTCTCTCACTCTCTCATTCTCTCCCCATTCCCTCTCTCACACTCTCTCATTCTCTCCCTCTCTCACTCTCTCTCATTCTCTCCCCATTCCCTCTCTCACGCTCTCTCATGCTCTCTCCCATTCCCTCTCTCAATCTCATTCTCTCCCCATTCCCTTTCTCACTCTCTCATTCTCTCCCCATTCCATCTCTCACGCTCTCTCATTCTCGCCCCCATTCCCTCTCTTGCTCTCTCTCATTCTCTCTCCCATTCCTTCTCTCACTCTCTCATTCTCTCCCCATTCCCTCTCTCACACTCTCTCATTCTCTCCCTCTCTCACTCTCTCTCATTCTCTCCCCATTCCCTCTCTCACTCACTCTCATTATCTCCCCATTCCCTCTCTCACTCTCTCCCCATTCCCTCTCCAACTCTCTCTCATTCTCTCCCCCATTCTCTCTCTCACTATCTCTCATTCTCTCACCATTCCCTTTCTCACTCTCTCTCATTCTCTCTCCCATTCCCTCTCTCACTCTCTCTCATTAACTCCCCATTCCCCCTCTGACTCTCTCATTCTCTCCCATTCCCTCTCTCACTCACTCATTCTCTCCCTATTCCCTCTCTCACTCTCTCTCATTCTCTCCCCCATTCCCTGTCTCACTCTCTCATTCTCTCACCATTCCCTGTCTCACACTCTCATTCTCTCTCTCATTCCCTCTCTCACTCTCTCTCATTCTCTCCCCCATTCGCTCTCTCACTGTCTCTCATTCTCTCTCCCATTCCCTCTCTCACTCTCTCATTCTCTCTCTCATTCCGTCTCTCACTCTCTCTCATTCTCTCTCCGATTCCCTCTCTCACTCTCTCATTGTCTCCCATTCACTCTCTCACTCTCTCATTCTCTCCCCATTCCGTCTCTCACGCTCTCTCATTCTCGCCCCATTCCCTCTCTCACTCTCTCTCATTCTCTCTCCCATTCCTTCTCTCACTCTCTCATTCTCTCCCCATTCCCTCTCTCACACTCTCTCATTCTCTCCCTCTCTCACTCTCTCTCATTCTCTCCCCATTCCCTCCCTTACGCTCTCTCATGCTCTCTCCCATTCCCTCTCTCAATCTCATTCTCTCCCCATTCCCTTTCTCACTCTCTCATTCTCTCCCCCATTCCCTCTCTCACTCTCTCATTCTCTCCCCATTCCGTCTCTCACGCTCTCTCATTCTCGCCCCCATTCCCTCTCTCACTCTTATTCTCTCCCCATTCCCTTTATCATTGTCTGATTCTCTCCTGATTCACTCTCTCACTCTCTCTCATTCTCTCCCCATTCCCTCTCTCACTCTCATTCTCTCCCGATTCACTCTCTCACTCTCTCTCATTCTCTCCCCATTCCCTCTCTCTCTCTCATTCTCTCCCCATTCCCTCTCCAACTCTCTCTCATTCTCTCCCCCATTCCCTCTCTCACTATCTCTCATTCTCTCACCATTCACTTTCTCACTCTCTCTCATTAACTCCCCATTCCCCCTCTCACTCTCTCATTCTCTCTCCATTCCTTCTCTCACTTTCTCTCATTCTCTCCCCATTCCCTCTCTCACTCTCTCTCATTCTCCCTCCCATTCCCTCCCTCACACTCTCTCATTCACTCTCTCATTCCCTCTCTGACTCTCTCTCATTCTCTCCCATATTCCATCTCTCACTCTCTCATTCTCTCTCCAATTCCCTCTCTCACTCTCTCATTCTGTCCCCATTCCCTCTCTCGCTTTCGCTCATTCTCTCCCCATGCCCTCTCTCTCACAATCTCATTCTCTCACCATTCCCTCTCTCACTCACGCACTCTCTCTCATTCCCTCTCACTCTCTCTCATTCTCTCCCAAGTCCCTCTCTCACTCTCATTCTCTCCCCATTCCCTCTCTCACTTTCATTATCTCCCCATTCCCTCTCTCACTCTCTCATACTCTCCCCATTCCCACTCTCACACTCTCTCATTCGCTCTCCCATTCCCTCTCTCACTCTCTCATTCTCTCCCCATTCCCTCTGATACTCTCTCTCATGCTCTCTCCCATTCCCTCTCTCAATCTCATTCTCTCCCCTTTCCCTTTCTCACTCTCTCATTCTCTACGAATTCCCTCTCTTACTCTCTCTCATTCTCTCTCCCATTCCATCTCTGACTCTCATTCTCTCTCCCATTCCCTCTCTCACTCTTATTCTCTCCCTATTCCCTTTATCACTCTCTCATTCTCTCCCCATTCTCTCTCTCACTCTCATTATCTCCCATTTCCCTCTCTCACTCTCTCATTCTCTCTCATTCCCTCTCTCACTCTCTCTCATTCTCTCTCCCATTCCCTCTCTCACTCTCTCATTCTCTCTCTCATTCCCTCTCTCACTCTCTCTCATTCTCTCCCCCATTCCCTCTCTCACTCTCTCATTGTCTCCCATTCACTCTCTCACTCTCTCATTCTCTCCCCATTCCTTCTCTCACTTTCTCTCATTCTCTCCCCATTCCCTCTCTCACTCTCTCTCATTCTCTCTCCCATTCCCTCTCTCACTCTCTCATTGTCTCCCATTCACTCTCTCACTCTCTCATTCTCTCCCCATTCCTTCTCTCACTTTCTCTCATTCTCTCCCCATTCCCTCTCTCACTCTCTCTCATTCTCTCTCCCATTCCCTCTCTCACACTCTCTCATTCTCTCCCTCTCTCACTCTCTCTCAGTCTCTGCCCATTCCCTCTCTCACGCTCTCTCATGCTCTCTCCCATTCCCTCTCTCAAACTCATTCTCTCCCCATTCCCTTTCTCACTCTCTCATTCTCTCCCCATTCCTTCTCTCTCACTCTCTCTCATTCTCTCTCCCATTCCATCTCTCACACTCTCTCATTCTCTCTCCCATTCGCTCTCTCACTCTTATTCTCTCCCGATTCCCTCTCTCACTCTCTCATTCTCTCCCCATTCCCGCTCACACTCTCTCTCATGTTCTCTCCCATTCCCTCTCTCAATCTCATTCTGTCCCCATTCCCTTTCTAACTCTCTCATTCTCTCCGAATTCCCTCTCTTACTCTCTCTCATTCTCTCTCCCATTGCATCTCTGACTCTCATTCGCTCTCCCATTCCCTCTCTCACTCTTATTCTTTCCCCATTCTCTTTCTCACTCTCTCATTCTCTCCCTATTCCCTCTCTCACTCTCATTATCTCCCCATTCCCTCTCTCACTCTCTCATTCTCTCCCCCATTCTTTCTCTCACTCTCTCATTCTCTCCCCATTCCGTCTCTCACTCTCTCATTCTCTCCCCATTCCCTCTCTCACACTCTCTCATTCTCTCCCTCTCTCACTCTCTCTCATTCTCTCCCCATTCCCTCTCTCACGCTCTCTCATGCTCTCCCCCATTCCCTCTCTCAATCTCATTCTCTCCCCATTCCCTTTCTCACTCTCTCATTCTCTCCCCATTCCCTTTCTCACTCTCTCATTCTCTCTCCCATTCCCTCTCTCACTCTTATTCTCTCCCCATTCCCTTTATCATTGTCTGATTCTCTCCTGATTCACTCTCTCACTCTCTCTCATTCTCTCCCCATTCCCTCTCTCACTCTCATTCTCTCCCGATTCACTCTCTCACTCTCTCTCATTCTCTCCCCATTCCCTCTCTCACTCTCTCATTCTCTCCCCATTCCCTTTCTCACTCTCTCATTCTCTCCCTCTCACACTCTCTCTCATGCTCTCTCCCATTCCCTCTCTCACTCTCATTATCTCCCCATTCCCTCTCTCACTCTCTCATTCTCTCCCCATTCCCTCTCTCACTCTCTCATTCTCTCCCCATTCCGTCTCTCACGCTCTCTCATTCTCGCCCCCATTCCCTCTCTCACTCTCTCTCATTCTCTCTCCCATTCCTTCTCTCACTCTCTCATTCTCTCCCCATTCCCTCTCTCACACTCTCTCATTCTCTCCCTCTCTCACTCTCTCTCATTCTCTCCCCATTCCCTCTCTCACGCTCTCTCATGCTCTCTCCCATTCCCTCTCTCAATCTCATTCTCTCCCCATTCCCTTTCTCACTCTCTCATTCTCTCCCCCATTCCCTCTCTCACTCTCTCATTCTCTCCCCATTCCGTCTCTCACGCTCTCTCATTCTCGCCCCCATTCCCTCTCTCACTCTTATTCTCTCCCCATTCCCTTTATCATTGTCTGATTCTCTCCTGATTCACTCTCTCACTCTCTCTCATTCTCTCCCCATTCCCTCTCTCACTCTCATTCTCTCCCGATTCACTCTCTCACTCTCTCTCATTCTCTCCCCATTCCCTCTCTCTCTCTCATTCTCTCCCCATTCCCTCTCCAACTCTCTCTCATTCTCTCCCCCATTCCCTCTCTCACTATCTCTCATTCTCTCACCATTCACTTTCTCACTCTCTCTCATTAACTCCCCATTCCCCCTCTCACTCTCTCATTCTCTCTCCATTCCTTCTCTCACTTTCTCTCATTCTCTCCCCATTCCCTCTCTCACTCTCTCTCATTCTCCCTCCCATTCCCTCCCTCACACTCTCTCATTCACTCTCTCATTCCCTCTCTGACTCTCTCTCATTCTCTCCCATATTCCATCTCTCACTCTCTCATTCTCTCTCCAATTCCCTCTCTCACTCTCTCATTCTGTCCCCATTCCCTCTCTCGCTTTCGCTCATTCTCTCCCCATGCCCTCTCTCTCACAATCTCATTCTCTCACCATTCCCTCTCTCACTCACGCACTCTCTCTCATTCCCTCTCACTCTCTCTCATTCTCTCCCAAGTCCCTCTCTCACTCTCATTCTCTCCCCATTCCCTCTCTCACTTTCATTATCTCCCCATTCCCTCTCTCACTCTCTCATACTCTCCCCATTCCCACTCTCACACTCTCTCATTCGCTCTCCCATTCCCTCTCTCACTCTCTCATTCTCTCCCCATTCCCTCTGATACTCTCTCTCATGCTCTCTCCCATTCCCTCTCTCAATCTCATTCTCTCCCCTTTCCCTTTCTCACTCTCTCATTCTCTACGAATTCCCTCTCTTACTCTCTCTCATTCTCTCTCCCATTCCATCTCTGACTCTCATTCTCTCTCCCATTCCCTCTCTCACTCTTATTCTCTCCCTATTCCCTTTATCACTCTCTCATTCTCTCCCCATTCTCTCTCTCACTCTCATTATCTCCCATTTCCCTCTCTCACTCTCTCATTCTCTCTCATTCCCTCTCTCACTCTCTCTCATTCTCTCTCCCATTCCCTCTCTCACTCTCTCATTCTCTCTCTCATTCCCTCTCTCACTCTCTCTCATTCTCTCCCCCATTCCCTCTCTCACTCTCTCATTGTCTCCCATTCACTCTCTCACTCTCTCATTCTCTCCCCATTCCTTCTCTCACTTTCTCTCATTCTCTCCCCATTCCCTCTCTCACTCTCTCTCATTCTCTCTCCCATTCCCTCTCTCACTCTCTCATTGTCTCCCATTCACTCTCTCACTCTCTCATTCTCTCCCCATTCCTTCTCTCACTTTCTCTCATTCTCTCCCCATTCCCTCTCTCACTCTCTCTCATTCTCTCTCCCATTCCCTCTCTCACACTCTCTCATTCTCTCCCTCTCTCACTCTCTCTCAGTCTCTGCCCATTCCCTCTCTCACGCTCTCTCATGCTCTCTCCCATTCCCTCTCTCAAACTCATTCTCTCCCCATTCCCTTTCTCACTCTCTCATTCTCTCCCCATTCCTTCTCTCTCACTCTCTCTCATTCTCTCTCCCATTCCATCTCTCACACTCTCTCATTCTCTCTCCCATTCGCTCTCTCACTCTTATTCTCTCCCGATTCCCTCTCTCACTCTCTCATTCTCTCCCCATTCCCGCTCACACTCTCTCTCATGTTCTCTCCCATTCCCTCTCTCAATCTCATTCTGTCCCCATTCCCTTTCTAACTCTCTCATTCTCTCCGAATTCCCTCTCTTACTCTCTCTCATTCTCTCTCCCATTGCATCTCTGACTCTCATTCGCTCTCCCATTCCCTCTCTCACTCTTATTCTTTCCCCATTCTCTTTCTCACTCTCTCATTCTCTCCCTATTCCCTCTCTCACTCTCATTATCTCCCCATTCCCTCTCTCACTCTCTCATTCTCTCCCCCATTCTTTCTCTCACTCTCTCATTCTCTCCCCATTCCGTCTCTCACTCTCTCATTCTCTCCCCATTCCCTCTCTCACACTCTCTCATTCTCTCCCTCTCTCACTCTCTCTCATTCTCTCCCCATTCCCTCTCTCACGCTCTCTCATGCTCTCCCCCATTCCCTCTCTCAATCTCATTCTCTCCCCATTCCCTTTCTCACTCTCTCATTCTCTCCCCATTCCCTTTCTCACTCTCTCATTCTCTCTCCCATTCCCTCTCTCACTCTTATTCTCTCCCCATTCCCTTTATCATTGTCTGATTCTCTCCTGATTCACTCTCTCACTCTCTCTCATTCTCTCCCCATTCCCTCTCTCACTCTCATTCTCCCCCGATTCACTCTCTCACTCTCTCTCATTCTCTCCCCATTCCCTCTCTCACTCTCTCATTCTCTCCCCATTCCCTCTCCAACTCTCTCTCATTCTCTCCCCCATTCCCTCTCTCACTATCTCTCATTCTCTCACCATTCCCTTTCTCACTCTCTCTCATTCGCTCTCCCATTCCCTCTCTCACTCTCTCTCATTAACTCCCCATTCCCCCTCTCACTCTCTCATTCTCTCCCATTCCCTCTCTCACTCTCGCATTCTCTCCCTATTCCCTCTCTCACTCTCTCTCATTCTCTCCCCCATTCCCTGTCTCACTCTCTCATTCTCTCCCCATTCCCTGTCTCGCACTCTCATTCTCACTCTCATTCCCTCTCTCACTCTCTCTCATTCTCTCCCCCATTCGCTCTCTCACTGTCTCTCATTCTCTCTCCCATTCCCTCTCTCACTCTCTCATTCTCTCTCTCATTCCCTCTCTCACTCTCTCTCATTCTCTCTCCCATTCCCTCTCTCACTGTTTCTCATTCTCTCCCCCATTCCCTCTCTCACTCTCTCTCATTCTCTCCCCATTCCCTCTCTCACTGTCTCATTCTTTCCCATTCCCTCTTTCACTCTCTCATTCTCTCCCCATTTCCCCTCTCACGCTCTCTCATTCTCTCTCTCTCACTCTCTCTCATTCTCTCCCCATTTCCTCTCTCACTCTCTCTCATTCTCTCCCCATTCCCTCTCTCACTGTTCCTCATTCTCTCCCCCATTCCCTCTCTCACTATCTCTCATTCTCTCACCATTCCCTTTCTCACTCTCTCTCATTCGCTCTCCCATTCCCTCTCTCACTCTCTCTCATTAACTCCCCATTCCCCCTCTCACTCTCTCATTCTCTCCCATTCCCTCTCTCACTCTCGCATTCTCTCCCTATTCCCTCTCTCACTCTCTCTCATTCTCTCCCCCATTCCCTGTCTCACTCTCTCATTCTCTCCCCATTCCCTGTCTCGCACTCTCATTCTCACTCTCATTCCCTCTCTCACTCTCTCTCATTCTCTCCCCCATTCGCTCTCTCACTGTCTCTCATTCTCTCTCCCATTCCCTCTCTCACTCTCTCATTCTCTCTCTCATTCCCTCTCTCACTCTCTCTCATTCTCTCTCCCGTTCCCTCTCTCACTGTTTCTCATTCTCTCCCCCATTCCCTCTCTCACTCTCTCTCATTCTCTCTCCCATTCCCTCTATCACTCTCTCATTCTCTCCCCATTCCCTCTCTCACGCTCTCTCATGCTCTCTCCCATTCCCTCTCTCAAACTCATTCTCTCCCCATTCCCTTTCTCACTCTCTCATTCTCTCCCCATTCCTTCTCTCTCACTCTCTCTCATTCTCTCTCCCATTCCGTCTCTCACTCTCTCTCATGCTCTCTCCCATTCCCTCTCTCAATCTCATTCTCTCCCCTTTCCCTATCGCACTCTCTCATTCTCTCCGAATTCCCTCTCTTACTCTCTCTCATTCTCTCTCCCATTCCATCTCTGACTCTCATTCTCTCTCCCATTCCCTCTCTCACTCTTATTCTCTCCCCATTCCCTTTCTCACTCTCTCATTCTCTCCCCATTCCCTCTCTCACTCTCATTATCTCCCATTTCCCTCTCTCACTCTCTCATTCTCTCCCCCATTCCCTCTCTCACTCTCTCATTCTCTCCCCATTCACTCTCACACTCTCTCATTCTCTCTCCCATTCCCTCTCTCACTCTCTCTCACGCTCTCTTTCATTCCTTCTCACACTCTCTCATTCTCTCTCCCATTCCCTCTCTCACTCTCTCTCACGCTCTCTTTCATTCCTTCTCACACTCTCTCATTCTCGCCCCCATTCCCTCTCTCACTCTCTCTCACGCTCTCTTTCATTCCTTCTCACACTCTCTCATTCTCTCCCCATTCCCTCTCTCACACTCTCTCATTCTCTCCCTCTCTCACTCTCTCTCAGTCTCTGCCCATTCCCTCTCTCACACTCTCTCATGCTCTCTCCCATTCCCTCTCTCAAACTCATTCTCTCCCCATTCCCTTTCTCAGTCTCTCATTCTCTCCCCATTCCTTCTCTCTCACTGTCTCTCATTCTCTCTCCCATTCCATCTCTCACTCTCTCTCATTCTCTCTCCCATTCCCTCTCTCACTCTTATTCTCTCCCGATTCACTCTCTCACTCTCTCTCATTCTCTCCCCATTCCCTCTCTCACTCTCATTCTCTCCCGATTCACTCTCTCACTCTCTCTCATTCTCCCTCTCATTCCCTCTCTCACTGTTTCTCATTCTCTCCCCATTCCCTCTCTCACTCTCTCATTCTCTCACCATTCCCTCTCCAACTCTCTCTCATTCTCTCTCCCATTCCCTCTCTCACACTCTCTCATTCTCCCCCATTCCCTCTCTCACACTCTCTCATTCTCTTCCTCTCACACTCTCTCTCATGCTCTCTCCCATTCCCTCTCTCAATCTCATTCTCTCCCCATTCCCTTTCTCACTCTCTCATTCTCTCCGAATTCCCTCTCTTACTCTCTCTCATTCTGTCTCCCATTCCATCTCTGACTCTCATTCTCTCTCCCATTCCCTGTCTCACACTCTCTCATTCTCTCTCCATTCCCTCTCGCACTCTCTCATTCTCTCTCCCATTCCCTCTCTCACACTCTCTCATTCTCTCCCCATTCCCTCTCTCAGACTCTCTCATTCTCTCCCTCTCACACTCTCTCTCATGCTCTCTCCCATTCCCTCTCTCAATCTCATTCTCTCCCCATTCCCTTTCTCACTCTCTCATTCAATCCGAATTCCCTCTCTTACTCTCTCTCATTCTCTCTCCCATTCCATCTCTGACTCTCATTCCCTCTCCCATTCCCTCTCTCACTCTTATTCTCTCCTCATTCTCTTTCTCACTCTCTCATTCTCTCCCCATTCCCTCTCTCACTCTCATTATCTCCCCATTCCCTCTCTCACTCTCTCATTCTCTCGCCCATTCCCTCTCTCACTCTCTCATTCTCTCCCCATTCCCTCTCTCACTCTCTCATTCTCTCCCCATTCCGTCTCTCATGCTCTCTCATTCTCTCTCCCATTCCCTCTCTCACTCTCTCTCACTCTCTCTCTCATTCCTTCTCACACTCTCTCATTCTCGCCCGCATTCCCTCTCTCACTCTCCCTCATTCTCTCTCCCATTCCTTCTCTCACTCTCTCATTCTCTCTCCATTCCCTCTCACACTCTCTCATTCTCTCCCCATTCCCTCTCTCACTCTCTCTCATTCTCTCCGCATTCCCTCTCTCGCGCTCTCTCATGCTCTCTCCCATTCCCTCTCTCAATCTCATTCTCTCCCCATTCCCTTTCTCACTCTCTCATTCTCTCCCCATTCCCTTTCTCACTCTCTCATTCTCTCTCCCATTCCATCTCTCACTCTCTCTCATTCTCTCTCCCATTCCCTCTCTCACTCTTATTCTCTCCCCATTCCCTTTATCATTGTCTGATTCTCTCCTGATTCACTCTCTCACTCTCTGTCATTCTCTCCCCATTCCCTCTCTCACTCTCATTCTCTCACGATTCACTCTCTCACTCTCTCTCATTCTCTCCCCATTCCCTCTCTCTCTCTCATTCTCTCCCCATTCCCTCTCCAACTCTCTCTCATTCTCTCCCCCATTCCCTCTCTCACTATCTCTCATTCTCTCACCATTCCCTTTCTCACTCTCTCACATTCTCTCTCCCATTCCCTCTCTCACTCTCTCTCATTAACTCCCCATTCCCCCTCTCACTCTCTCATTCTCTCCCATTCCCTCTCTCACTCTCTCATTCTCTCCCTATTCCCTCTCTCACTTTCTCTCATTCTCTTCCCATTCCCTCTCTCACTCTCTCTCATTCTTTCTCCCATTCCATCTCTCACTCTCTCTCATTCTCTCTCCCATTCCCTCTCTCACTCTTATTCTCTCCCCATTCCCTTTATCACTCTCTCATTCTCTCCTGATTCCCTCTCTCACTCTCTCTCATTCTGTCCCCATTCCCTCTCTCACTCTCATTCTCTCCCGATTCGCTCTCTCACTCTCTCTCATTCTCTCCCCATTCCCTCTCTCACTCTGTCATTCTTCCCACATTCCCTCTCCAACTCTCTCTCATTCTTTCCCCCATTCCCTCTCTCACTCTCTCTCATTCTCTCTCCCATTCCCTCTCTTGCTTTCTCTCATTATCTCCCCATTCCCTCTCTCACTCTCTCTCATTCTCTCCCCATTCCCTCTCTCACTGTCTCATTCTTTCCCATTCCCTCTTTCACTCTCTCATTCTCTCCCCATTTCCCCTCTCACGCTCTCTCATTCTCTCTCTCTCACTCTCTCTCATTCTCTCCCCATTTCCTCTCTCACTCTCTCTCATTCTCTCCCCATTCCCTCTCTCACTCTCTCATTCTCTCCCCATTCCCTCTCTCACTCTCTCATTCTCTCCCCATTCCCTCGCTCACTCTCTTATTCTCTCTCTCATTCCCTCTCTCACTCTCTCTTATTCATCCCCATTCCATCTCTCACTCTCTCATTCTCTCCCCATTCCCTCTCTCACTCTCTCTCATTCTCTCCCTCATTCTCTCTCTCACTCTCTCTCATTCTCTCTCTCATTTACTCTCCCACTCTCTGTCATTCTGTCCCCCATTTCCTCTCTCACTTTCTCACATTCTCTCCCTCATTCCCTCTCTCACTCTCACTCATTCTCTCCCCATTCCCCCTCTCACTCTCTCGTTCCCTCTCTCACTCTCCGTCATTCTCTCCCCATTCCCTCTCTCACTCCATCTCATTCTCTCTCCCAGTTCCTCTTGCACTCTCATTCTCTCCCCATTCCCTCTCTCACTCTCTCATTCTCTCCACATTTCCTCTCTCACTCTCTCTGATTCTCTCCCCATTCCCTCTCTCACTCTCATTCTCTACCCCATTCCCTCTCTCACTCTCTCTCATTCTCTCCCCATTTTCTCTCTCATTCTCTCATTCTCTCTCCCATTCCCTCGCTCCCGCTCTCTCATTCTCTCCCCATTCCCTCTCTCACTCTCATTCTCTCTCTTATTCCCTCTCTCACTCTCTCTCATTCTGTCCCCCATTCCCTCTCTCATTTTCTCTCATTCTCTCTCCCATTCCCTCTCTAACTCGCTCTCATTCTCTCCCCATTCCCTCTCACTCTCTCTCATTCTCTCCCCATTCCCTCTCTCACTCTCTCTCATTCTCTCTCCCATTCCCACTCTTGCTCTCTCTCATTATCTCCCCATTCCCTCTCTCACTTTCTTATTCTCTCTCTCATTCCCTCTCTCACTCTCTGTCATTCTCTCCCCATTCCCTCTCTCATTCTCTTATTCTCTCTCTCATTGCCTCTCTCTCTCTCTCATCTCTCTCTCATTCCCTCTCTCACTCTCTCTCATTCTCTCTCCATTCCCTCTCTCACTCTTTCTCATTCTCTCCCCATTCCCTCTCTCACTCTCTCATTCTCTCCCCATTCCCTCTCTAACTCTCTCTCATTCTCTCCCCCATTCCCTCTCTCACTCTCTCTCATTCTCTCCCCATTCCCTCTCTAACTCTGTCTCTTTCTCTCCCCATTCCCTCTCTCACTCTCTCATTCTCTCCCCATTCTCTCTCTCACTCTCTCATTCTCTCTCCCATTCCCTCGCTCACGCTCTCTCATTCTCTCCCTATTCCCTCTCTCACTCTCATTCTCTCTCTCATTCCCTCTCTCACTCTCTCTCATTCTGTCCCCCATTCCCTCTCTCACTCTCTCTCATTCTCTCCCCATTCCCTCTCTACTCTCTCATTCTCTCACATTCCCATCTCACTCTGTCATTCTCTCCCCATTCCCTCTCTCCTTCTCTCTTTCTCTCCCCATTCCCTCTCTCACTCTCTCTCATTCTCTCTCCCATTCCTTCTCTTGCTCTCTCTCATTATCTCCCCCATTCCCTCCGTCACTCTCTCTCATTCTCTCTCTGATTCCCTCTCTCACTCTCTCTCATTCTCTCCCCATTCCCTCTCTCACTCTCTCTCATTCTCTCTCCCATTCCTTCTCTCACTCACTCTGATTCTCTCCCCATTCCCTCCGTCAGTCTCTCTCATTCTCTCCCCATTCCCTCTCTCACTCTCTCTCATTCTCTCTCCCATTCCCTCTCTCTCTCTCTCATTCTCTCCCCGTTCCCTCTCTCACTCTCTCTCTCTCATTCTCTCCCCATTCCCTCTCTCACTCTCTCATTCTCTCCCCCATTCCCTCTCTCACTCTCTCTCATTCTCTCCCCATTCCCTCTCTAACTCTCTCTCTTTCTCTCCCCATTCCCTCTCTCACTCTCTCATTCTCTCCCCATTCTCTCTCTCACTCTCTCATTCTCTCTCCCATTCCCTCGCTCACGCTCTCTCATTCTCTCCCTATTCCCTCTCTCACTCTCATTCTCTCTCTCATTCCCTCTCTCACTCTCTCTCATTCTGTCCCCCATTCCCTCTCTCACTCTCTCTCTTTCTCTCCCCATTCCCTCTCTCACTCTCTCATTCTCTCCCCATTCTCTCTCTCACTCTCTCATTCTCTCTCCCATTCCCTCGCTCACGCTCTCTCATTCTCTCCCCATTCCCTCTCTCACTCTCATTCTCTCTCTCATTCCCTCTCTCACTCTCTCTCATTCTGTCCCCCATTCCCTCTCTCACTCTCTCTCATTCTCTCCCCATTCCCTCTCTACTCTCTCATTCTCTCACATTCCCATCTCACTCTGTCATTCTCTCCCCATTCTCTGTCTCCTTCTCTCTTTCTCTCCCCATTCCCTCTCTCACTCTCTCTCATTCTCTCTCCCATTCCTTCTCTTGCTCTCTCACATTATCTCCCCCATTCCCTCCGTCACTCTCTCTCATTCTCTCTCTGATTCCCTCTCTCACTCTCTCTCATTCTCTCCCCATTCCCTCTCTCACTCTCTCTCATTCTCTCTCCCATTCCTGCTCTCACTCTCTCTCATTCTCTCCCCCATTCCCTCCGTCAGTCTCTCTCATTGTCTCCCCATTCCCTCTCTCAGTCTCTCTCATTCTCTCTCCCATTCCCTCTCTCTCTCTCTCATTCTCTCCCCGTTCCCTCTCTCACTCTCTCTCTCTCATTCTCTCCCCATTCCCTCTCTCACTCTCTCTCATTCTCTCTCCCATTCCCTCTCTTGCTCTCTCTCATTATCTCCCCATTCCCTCTCTTGCTCTCTCTCATTATCTCCCCATTCCCTCTCTCACTCTCTCTCATTCTCTCTCCCATTCCCTCTCTCACTCTCTCATTCCCTCTCTCACTCTCTCTCATTCTCTCCCCCATTCCCTCTCTCACTCTCTTATTCTCTCTCTCATTCCCTCTCTCACTCTCATCTCTCTCTCATTCCCTCTCTCACTCTCTCTCATTCTCTCTCCCATTCCCTCTCTCACTTTCTCTCATTCTCTCCCCATTCCCTCTCTCACTGTCTCATTCTCTCCCCTTTCCCTCTCTCACTCTCTCTCATTCTCTCCCTCATTCCCTCTCTCACTCTCTCATTCTCTCTCTCACTCTCATTCTCTCCCATTCCCTCTCTCACTCTCTCATTCTCTCCCCCATTCCCTCTCTCACTCTCATTCTCTCTCTCATTCCCTGTCTCACTCTCTCATTCTCTCCCTGATTCCCTTCTCGCTCTCTCTCTCTCTCTTACACACACTCACACTCACACACACACACACACGCACACGCACACACACATACACACACTCACACACACGCACATACACACAGACAGACATACACACACACACAGACACACAGACTCTCACACACACACACACACACTTATTCATTCAGTGATACAGTGTGGAATAGGCCCTTCTGGCTATTTGACAAACACCCCCCTTCCCCCAATTAACCCTAACCTAACCAATTAACCAATGACCAATTAACCGACTAATCAACACGCTTTGTACTTTGGGAGGAAACCAGAGCACCTGGAGAAACGTCGTGCATTCCACAGGGAGGACTCCGACAGCGGGCGTGGGGATTGAACCCTGAAATCTGGTGCCCCGAGCTGTAATAGGGTCGCGCACAAACACACACACACACCCCGTCTTCCTACGCCTCATTCACCCTCTCTGTATGGGCTCTCATTACGAGCTCTAGAATTCCCTTTCCCATTACCCCTAACCTCTCGGGCTGTGGGAAGCATATTGCTTTGCTTATTCTTCATGTTTCCCAGCTGTCGTCCGGGCCAGCTCTACCCTGATGACAGGACGGCTCGCAGCTCTGTTACATTTAGAGGAATGAGGCCGGTGCAGTGGGTGAGGGGGTAAAGACTGGCCACAGTGAGCCCACCGGCTGCATAGTGCCTGCTTATCCAAATTAAATTTCCCCAGCAAAGGCCTTCTGGTGGATTTGAATATCAATCTGACAGCCTCAATGCAGACACCGTGCAGCGTCTACCGCAGTGACTACGCCTCCAGAATGCTAAAGCAGTGCTCCAACCCTTAAAGGGGAAACGCTTCCTGAACCACGGGCCCCACTGGCATCGGAATATTATGTAACAGGAGTCGATCCGGCCCCTCGTGAGCTGGCTACGCCATCCAATAAGGTCATAGCTGATCTTATCTTCTCTCAAATTGATTGCCCTGAAAATCCACCTCATCCTTCACCACTCTCGACGACTGCAGCTCTCCTGGGCTAAGGACTGCAGAGACACACATTCTTCCTCAGTTTGCTTTAAAGCGGCCAAGCCTTTGTCAAGACACTACACTCAATGTTCTTAAATCAAGACTCCCCTCCCAATCTATCTGTTTCAGAGGCTTAAATAGGGTCTTTGCAGTCGGGATATACATTACAATATATTTCCACCGATTAGTGACATCAAAGCCTCATTGTCATCTAATCTAACAGCAGCAATTTGATATTAATTTCATAACAATGTCCAATCTGGATGGATAATCAGGTCAAAAATAATCCCCCAGGAGAGAATCAGAGACTCATACAACAAAGCAAGGGGCTGCTCAGCCTAATGTCTTTACGCAACACATTAAACAACCGTTAATACAAACCGTATTTTATTCCCCGAATTCCCCACAGGCTCACTTACACACCAAAGGCAATTTCAGAGTTCAAAATTCAAAGTAAATTTTATGATTAAAGTACATAAATGTCACCATATACAACCCTGAGATTCATTTTCCTGTAGGCATACTCAGCAAATCTATGGATTAGTAACTATAACAGGATCAATGAAAGATCAACCAGAGTGCAGAAGACAACACACTGTGCAAATGCAAATATAAATAAATAGCAATAAATAATGAGACATGAGATAATGAGATAAAGAGTCCTTAAAGTGAGATTATTGGTTGTAGGAACATCTCAATAGATGGGCAAGTGAGTGTAGTTATCCCCTTTGTTCAAGAGCCTGATGGTTGAGGGGTAGTAACTGTTCTTGAACCTGGTGGAGTGAGTCCTGAGGCTCCTGTACCTTCTACCTGATGGCAGCAGCGAGAAGAGAGCATGACCTGGGTGCTGGGGATCTCTGATGATGGAGGCTGCTTTCCTGCGACAGCGCTCCTTGTAAATGTACTCAGTGTTGGGGAGGGCTTTACCCGTGAGGGACATGTCCACAGATCCCTGAAAGTTGCCTCACAGGTGGATAGGGTAGTTAAGAAAGCTTATGGGGTGTTAGCTTTCATAAGTCGAGGGATAGAGTTTAAGATTTGCGATGTAATGATGCAGCTCTATAAAACTCTGGTTAGGCCACACTTGGAGTACTGTGTCCAGTTCTGGTCGCCTCACTATAGGAAGGATGTGGAAGCATTGGAAAGGGTACAGAGGAGATTTACCAGGTTGCTGCCTGGTTTAGAGTATGCATTATCAGAGATTAAGAGAGCCAGGGCTTTACTCTTTGTAGAGGAGGAGCATGAGAGGAGACATGATAGAGGTGTACAAGATATTAAGAGGAATAGATAGCGTGGATAGCCAGCGCCTCTTCCCCAGGGCACCACTGCTCAATACAAGAGGACATGGCTTTAAGGTAAGGGGTGGGAAGTTCAAGGGGGATATTAGAGGAAGGTTTTTTACTCAGAGAGTGGTTGGTGTGTGGAATGCACTGCCAGAGTCAGTGGTGGAGGCAGATACACTAGTGAAGTTTAAGAGACTACTGGACAGGTATAT
The DNA here is from genome assembly GCF_030028105.1 of Mobula birostris. Classification (NCBI taxonomy): domain Eukaryota; kingdom Metazoa; phylum Chordata; class Chondrichthyes; order Myliobatiformes; family Myliobatidae; genus Mobula; species Mobula birostris. Next base: position 4,804,019 of record NC_092380.1, read on the forward strand.
GGAGGAATTTAAGGTGGGGGGTTATATGGGAGGCAGGGTCTGAGGGTCAGCACAACATTGTGGGCTGAAGGGCCTGTAATGTGCTGTACTATTCTATGTTCTATGTTCTATATCACTTTTTGTACTTGTCCATTCAAGGTCATTGGTGTTTCTATTCCAAAGGATACTCCCCTGTTAATAACCTAGACCAGATCTACTGAGGCTGCAACCCACGGTTATTTATGAATAGAAATGGATAAAGAAAGGAATTACCTAAAAGTTACAAGGAAAAATGAACCATTCTTGATTTTAAACATTGATATTATGAGAACAAGGTGTTCCGTCTATGAATTTGAACAAGGACCATTTTGGGAACAAGAGTCATATTATAGAGTCATAGAGCAGTACAGCACAGAAACAGGCCCTTTGGCCCATCTAGTCCATGCCAAACTATTACTCTGCCTAGTCCCATCAAACTGCACTTGGACCATATCCCTCCATACCCCTCCCATCCTTGTACCTATCCAAATTTCTGTTGAATGTTGAGATCAAACCTATAAACATCATTTCCTCTGGCAGCTTGTTCTACATTCTGAATGAAGGTTCCCCCCATCTTCCCTTTAAATATTGCACCTTTCACCCTTAACCCATGGCCTCTAGTTCAAGTCTCACTCAACCTCAGTGGAAAAAGCCTGCTTGCATTTACCCTGTCTATACCCCTCATTATTTTGAATACCTTTATCAATTCTCGCCTCATTCTCCAACACTCCAGGGAATACAGTCTAAAGTTCAAAGTACAGTTATTATAAAAGCATGTATGCAGTATACGACCTTGACATTTGTCTCCTTGCAGGCAGCCACAAAACAAAGACCTCACCTCCATTCAGGGCCCCAAACAGTCCTTCCAGGCGAGGCAACTCTTCACCTGCAAGTCTGCTGGGGTTGTGTGTTGTGTCTGGTGCTCCCGATGTGGCCTCCCCTACACTGGTGAGACCCGTCATAAATTAGGGCACCGCTTTGTTGAGCACCTGTGCTCCATCCGCCACAAGCGGGATTTCCCAGTGGCTGAACATTTCAAGTTCAATTCCCATTCCCACTCCGACATGTCGAACCATGGCCTCCTCCTGTGACAGGATGAAGCCACCCTCAGGGTGGAGGAGCAACACTTCACGTTCCGTCTGTGTACCCTCCAACCTGATGGCATGAATACTGATTTCACCTTCCGATGAACAATTTCCCCTTCTCTTCCTCTATTCCCCACTCAGACCTTTTGCTTCTTCTCTCCTGCCTATTAATTCTCCCTGGGTCCTCTCCTCTTTCCCTTTCTCCTATGGTCCACTCTCCTCTCCTATCAGATGCCTTCCTCTCCAATCCTTGACCTACCCCACCCAACTGGCTTCACCTTTCAGCTAGCTATCCTTCCCTTCACTCCATCTTTTTATTCGTGCATCTTCCGCCTTGCTCCTTAGTCCTGATGAAGGGTCTCAGCCCGAAAAATCAACTGTCTATTCAGTTCCAAAGATGCTGCCTGACCTGCTGAGTTCCTCCAGCATTTTGTGTGTGTTGCTTTGTCAGACATCCCACCCTGCAAAAACTCATTTCAGGGAGGTAGCACCATCAATTTGCGGGAGACTCCTGGAACTTCCGGGAGAGGTGGGATGTCTGCAATAGAGTAGCTCCTGAGCAGCTAGCCAGCTAGTTTAAATAACGTTAGCTATGCTAATGAATGAATGACACCTGTTAAACTCACCTCAACATGTCTTTTACAGTCTTAAAGCACCACAGGCAATAGAAAAGTCACTGTTGCAAACAGTGCAGTGAGCAACACTGTCATTATTTTTGACCCCTATTAGGCAGGGGTACACTTTAGTGTAGCCTGGGGTGACGTACATTTCATATTTTCTTTTTTTGGAACACTCTGCCATGGCGGACTCTCTCTCTCTTTCTCTCTCTCTCATGGTCGCTCTCGCTCTCTCTCGCTCTCGTGGTCTATCTCTCACGCTCTCTTTCTCTCTCACACTCTCTCTTGCTCTCTCTGTCGCTCGCTCTCAAAAAAAATTGATTTCCGGGACATTCAATATAACTTGCGGGCATCAGGGAGCCACTATTAATATGCGGGAGACTCCCGGAACTTCCTGGAGAGGTGGGATGTCTGCTTTGTATTTCTAACATTTGCCAACTTTCTTGTGTTTGTGAAATACAATAGAAACCTTTTAAGGTAAAAAACCCACACAGCAAAGACTATCAAACTCACAATATGTGAAAAAAAGAACAAATTGTGTGAACAATATAAACAGCACACAGAACATTAACCACAGAGTCTCTGAAATTGAGGGCAGAGCCATGGTAACAGTTCAGCCCAGCACCGACGGTCGCAGGGCACAGCTGCAGAGTCAGTTCAGCGCAGAGGCGCCTTTGTTAAATTGTGCAAATAGTGGGGGAAAAAGCCAACAGAAACACAAGGAACATGGACTGCAGAGTCCCTGAAAGTGAGTCCTCAGCTGTGGGGCTCATTCAGTGCTGAGGCAAGTGAAGCCTGTCCAGCAGGCCGATGGCTGCCAGGCAACGACTACTCCCAAACTTGGTGGCGTGGGGCCAAGACTCCTGCAACTCTTGCCCAATGGCAGCGTTGAGAAGAGAGGGAGTCCAGTCAAACACAGGCAGAAGGCATTGAAAAGCCTTTTGTTTTCTGCTCTTGTCTTCGACGAATGAGTCTTGTTTGGTGCTTTAATTGGCACGGAGCAATGGAACTGATGCACTATCAATAACTCCAAAAGACTGGGAGTAGAGTAAATACTGAAAGGCTTTTATTAGCAGTAAAATGTGACCTCCACCATGCTGAGTATCTGTCCCTGGACTGAGGGAGGAGCAGAGGCACAATCGCCTTTATTCAGGGGTCTGTGGGAGGAGCCACAGGAGCAGTCAGCAGAGGGACGTGTCCAGACAGGTAACCCAGTTACAACATATATATATGATTTACCACAGGAGCCGACCGCGAGTTCATGTTCCGCCATCAGGAATTAATGCACCCACAACCCCCCCTCCCCCCACAGCGATGGCCGCCCTGGCCATAGCTGCACTCTTCACTCTCATCCACGGCGAGTCCCCCAGGAGATCGCAAGAGTGTCAGATCGTTTAATCGGCTCAAAAATACATCCGTAAATGGGAAATTACAGGCTGCAATCGAGCGCGGTCAGAAAGAAGAAGTCTGCATCACATTACCGTCGGACGCTGGCGCCTAACCTATTCAATCTTTCCTATAACTCAGGTCCTCAAGTCCTTTAGTGAGACTGTGAGCCAGTTAACAGCTCAGCCTTTCACATCCCTCTGGGAATTAGAGCTGCTGGACTTGGATTTCTGATGACCTCCTCATGTCTCGTGGTGGACCTGTTCAAAATCCGAAGCATTCCAACTTAAGCATCATACTGTTTAGCAAACTGTCTGCATTCAACTCAAAAAGACAGACTTGCATTCCTGCGCCACACTAGCGCAGTGGTTGGTGCAACACTTTTACAGCTCGGGGCGTTGGAGTTCAGAGTCCAATTCCATCGTCGCCTGTAAGGAATCTGTATGTTCTCCCCGTGAAATGTATAGGTTTCCTCTAGGTGCTCCGGTTTCCTCCCACAGTCTGAAGATCTACCAGTCAGTAGGTTAATTGGTCATTGTAAATTGTCCCGTGATTTAGTCAGTCAGTGGTGCCGTCATGAATCCAGGGTTGGCGGCTATGCACCTCCATCTTCTTCGATCTTGCGACAGCACCGAGTACAGCCTCTCCTCCAGTTTGTTCTCGCTGGCCGCCTTGGCACTGCCCGCCGCCGCCCCCGCCGAACTCGAGCCCAAGGCCGTGTTGGCCTCCAGCCACGGCTGCTTCTTTGAGCTCGGCCCTTCCTTAGGCGGAGGCCTTGGGCAGGTCCAGGCACGCGGTGCAGCGTCCAAGCTCATCATGTCTCTTCGAACTAGGTGCACAGCATACGATTCGTAGATACATGGTGAGGCTTTAATCTCTTCCATGGAAGATGGCCATTGGCTCACAAGGAGCTCATCCACTCTTTGTCAGATCTTGTTTTTATCAGTCCTGCTGGGTGTCCTCACACCCTCCTCACCAGACTAAGTCCGGTGGGGGAGCCGGCCCAAGTCGCCCACCACTCCCATGATTAGGCAAGGGTTAAATCGGGGTTGCTGGGCAACAGGGCTCGAAGGGCAGGAAGGGCCTATTCTGTACTGTAAATCTAAATGAAAGAAAATATTCTGTAGCAACTTCTATGTCCCTTTCAGGGGGTTCTAAAAGTAAATGAAGCCACTTTAAAGTGCTGCAATGAAGTCATTGAGTGGGAAAACTTGAAAGCAGTCCCTTCAGCCCGCAATCCAATGTTAACCACTCACTTATGCTCCAGTGGCCAACCGTCCTCGCGAGGTGGAAAGAGATGAGAAGAACAGGGGGAAACTCATGCGGGTCATCGGGGGAGGGTGCAAACTCCCCAGAGACAGCGCCTTACCTCAGGATCGAACTGGAACTGTGAGGCGGCACTTCTACGTTAGTTCCATCACTGTGAACTAACATAGTTCACTGCTCTGAAATGGAGGCACCACTGCACAGGTTCGGGAAAAGCCGCAGAGGGTTGTAAACTGAGTCTTTTCCATCTTGGGCACTAGCTTCCTCACCTTCAAGGACATCTCCAAAAGGTGATGCCTCTTTTGTGAAGGATGGGGAGGACAGGGCAACATCGGGGCTTCAATATTTCTATCATTCATTCTCTGGGGTTTCTTGTTTTGTGGATGTCTATGAAGAGTACGAATTTCAGGTTGTATACTGTATACATTCTCTGATATTAAATGAACTTTTGAAGTCAAGAAGGAGGCATCCACCATGAAGGACTCCCACCACCCAGGGCATGCCTTCTTCTCATTACTACCATCAGGGAGAGTGTTACAGGAGCCAGAAGGACACATTCAATATTTTAGAAATAGCTTTGTCCCTCTGTCACCAGATTTCTGAACGGTCCGTGAACCCCATTAACACTACCTCACTATCCTTCTCTCTTTTTTGCCATATTTACTAATATATTTATTATAATTTGTTGCCAGCCAGTCATATAGTGACTTCAAAGTGAGTTGTCCCGGGTTCGAATCTGGTCGACCCCTTCCTTGCACGCTTTCCGTCCGCATTGGGTTGAGTGTTGAGATAGCAAGTCGGCCTCGTAAAAAAAAAACAGACAAAAATATTAAAGAAACGGCAAGTTGCCGCCCGATGCACCATAAGGCATGGAAAGGAACAGAAAGGAATCATAATTTATAGTAATTTTTATGTCTTACACTGTGCTGCTGTCACAAAACAACAAATTTCACGACTTACGACAATGATAATAAACCTGATTCTGATTTTGATTGGGAACTGTACATTTGGGAGTAGACTCCTCTGTTTGATCACCCAGATATGATTCTGATAATATGTATCAGTGGGAGAATAACTATTGCCCAGCATTCTGGGAAGAAATCTGCTGTTCTTTTCCAAAGTGACATGAAAGATCTTCCGGAGAGGTCAGGCAGGATCTCAATAGAATGGCAGCTCTCCTAACTCAGTAGTGCTACCCTCACTGTACCGAGACCATCGTGTGCGTGATAAACAGAATTTAGCGAGCTGCTTAGGAAGGCTACATTGACCTTTAATGCAAATAGGTTGGGGGGGGGGCAGAAGTAGAGAAGTCTTGGTTCTGTTGTACAGGGTGTTGGTGAGATAGCACATGGAGCTACTCTCAGCCTGATGGCAGGAACATTGATTTTTCCAATTTCCAGTATTATCCCCCACTTCCCTCTTCCCTCTTCTTTAATTCCCAACTCTGGCCTCTTACCTCTTCTCCTCACCTGCCTATCAAATCCCCCAGGTGCTCCCCCTTCTTCCCTTTCTCCCATGGCTCACCCTCTTCTCCTTTCAGATTCCTTCTTCTCCAGCCCTTTCCCTTTCCCACCTATCACTTCCCAGCTTCTTACTTCACCCCTCCTCCCCCATCTACCTGGCTTCACCTATCACCTTGTAGCTTGTCCTTCTTCACCTACCCTCCCCCCACCTTATTCTGGCATCTTCCCCCTTCCTTTCCAGTCCCAATGAAGGGTCTCGGCCCGAAACGTCGACTGTTTATTCATTTCCATAGATGCTGCCTGGCCTGCAAGGTTCCTCCAGCATTTTGTGTGCGTGGCTTTGGATTTCCAGCATCTTCAGACTTTCTCGTGTTTGATATTAACCTTGATTCTGATTCTAGAGTTTGTCCGGAGTACTGTGTATGGCTTTGGTCACATTATTTGCAAAGAGTCATGTGTGTAATGATTTGATTTGGATTTTGATTTAATTATGATGGTCATAATAACTGAGGCACTGTGAAAAACTTTGTTTCGCACGCCATCCATTCCAATCACTTCATTACACAGTGCATCGAGGTAGTACAAGAAAAACAGTAAGAGAATGCAGAATAAAATGTTACTAAGAACGTGCAGTGCAGGCAGATAAGAAGATGCAGGGTCATTCAAGGTAGCTTGTGAGGTCGAGATTCCATCTTATCATAGTAGGTGACTGTTCAATAGTTTTCAAAAACACAAGAGATTTTGCAGAAACTGGGAGTACAGAATAATGCACACAAAATGCTGGAGGAACTCAGCAAGTCAGACTGCATCTACTGAGAGGAATAAACAGTTGATGTTTCTGGCCAAGACCTTCCGTCATGATCTGCTGAGTTCCTTCAGCATTTTGAGTGTGTTGAGTAGGTTCATAATAGCTGGATAGAAATGCACCAGGCTTCTATCCCAAGGTACCTTGAAATCTCAAGGTACTACATGAAAGCTTATTCCTTGTATCTTGATAATAAATTTACTTTGACTTTGACTTTGGCTATTATAAAACTGGAGACAGTTGAGAAGAGGTTCTCAGGGCTAAATCCTACAATGGAGAAATGTTCTACTATGAATGGATAAAATATTGTAGTTAGATCTGTTTTCTTGGAAGATAAGAAGAATGAAGAGTGGTCTTAAAAATCCTGAGGAGATATGGAGGTGTACTTGTCAAGATATTTTCCCTTGTTGGAAGTGTCTCAAATGGGGGGGGGACATAGTTACAAGATGTGACATCCATTACGAAGGGATCCCCATCACCCAGGACATGCCCACTTCTCATTGTTACCATCAGGAAGGAGATACAGGAGTCTGAAGGCACACACTCGACGATTCAGGAACAGCTTCTTCCCCTCTGCCATCTGATTTCTGAATGGGCATTGAACCCATGAACACTACTTCACTACTTTTTTATTTCTATTTTTTGCACAACTTATTTAATTTAATTATATATATATCTATTTTAATTCACAGTTCTTTTTCTCTATTATTATATATTGCAATGCACTGCTGCTGCAAAGTTAACAGATTTCACAACATACCGGCGATGTTAAACCTGATTCTGATAAGGGAACAGTCTGTTAAACCGGAGGTGAGCATGAATTTCTTCTTGCAGAGGATGGAGTACCACTAGAATGCCCTAAAGCAGAGAGATTGCGAAAGCAAGAGGCATCTAAAAAGGAGGAGATACGTTTTCAGAGAATGGAGAGATGGGGTGAAGTGTTTCAGAAGGGGAGAATGGCCTGTTATGGTATTGTTGCACTGTTGTAACTATATGTTATAATTATGTGGTTTTGTTAGGTTTTCAGTCTTGGTCTGTCCTGTGTTTTGTGATATCACACCGGAGGAAATATTGCATCATTTCTTAATACACGCATTACTAAATGACAATAAAAGAGGACTGTGTGTCCTCATAATCTAATCTACTCTAATGAGGCCTGTGGTTTTATTCAGCAGTGGGGCAGGCTTTAGGGTCCACGTCCGCTCCTATTTTTTTATGTCAGCCTCTCATCATATTTTCATTGATATTGAGTAAGAATATTCAGCCAGTAAAGTCCATGTCAGCACATAGATTAATCCCATTACCCCACTGACCTACCCTGCTACTGTTCTTACTACATTCCCATCAGTTCCCTACGATGGAACTACACACTTCCACATACTTTTAGAATAGACCATAAGACTATTAGAAGAACCAATCGGCCATTCGGCCCATCGCATCTGTTTCATCACTACGTTTTATTATCCCTCTCGACCCCATTCTTCTGCTTTCTCCCTGTAACCTTTGACACCCTTAATAAACAAGAAATAGCTATTTAATCCACAAACCCATTTATTCTTCACACAGACCCCATCAATTCTCCACCCACCTATACACGAGAGGCAATTCACGGTGGCAATTGACCTCCCATCGCATATATCTTTAGGCTTTTGAGGGGCAGCATCTCAGCTTCATTCTGGTGACCTTTCCATCACCTGGGCTCAATTCTAATATCTCTAGTTTTAAGTATCTTGCTTTTCCTGTCTGTATCAGAGCTACCGCACTCCGCAGTAAGGGTTTCCTTTATCACTGGATATCCAATATTGTTCAAGTTCTCAGCCATAGTCATGTCAGTTACTGGTGTTCAAAGTTCAAAGCTCGAAGTAAATTTTGTTATCAAAGTACATACATGTCACCATATACAACCCTGAGATTAATTTTCCTGCGGGCACACTCAGCGAATCTATAGAATAGTAACTGTAAACAGGATCAGTGTGTTAGGGTGTTCAACCAGAGTGCAGAAGATAACAAGCTGTGCAAATGCAAAAAGAAGAAACATTATTATAAATAAATAAACAATAAATATCGAGAACATGAGATGAGGAATCCTTGAAAGTGAGTGGGAACATTACAATGATGGGGCAAGTGAAACTGAGTGAAGTTATCCCCTTTGGTTCAAGAGCCAGCTGGCTGAGGGGTTCAAGTATTCATCCAGGGAGTTCTTAAGGATCTCAGCTTCCACAGCTCTTGCAGACATATTCAGCCACCCTTCATTTTCTCGCATCTCCAAGTGATGGTATAAATTTATATCCTGTCAACCTGCTGTTTCTCTCTCTGTTGATACTGACTGGCCAGCTGAGCATATTTTGGTATTCCTATTTTTATATCAGCATCTGTAGGATTTTGATTTTGAAGTTCAAGTTCAATTATCCTTCAACCATACATGAATACCGCCAAACGAAACAAGGGCCAAGTGCAAAACACAATTTTTAACAGTCACACTCAGCACAAGACACATATAGCATGTATAAGATAGTAAACAGACAGTCTCTGTGTGACGACCTGTAAGTGTAAGTTGATGGTGCATTGGTGTCATTGGCAAGAACAAGCAGTTCTCAGCAGTCCCATGAACACAATCCGGCTTGTTTACAACTGAGTGAACACTGGAGAGCAGTAGCGATGGGAGGGGCAAGCCCCCAACCCAGCATGGACACCATGTTACACTGCCTCCAGCGTCCCCTCTGCTGGACTACTACAACAGGAAAGCCTGCGGCTTGAGGCCTAGTCCTCACTACAAGCGAGGCCAGGCGGCTCCCCTGTCATCTGTCTCTTCAATAGACAAGGGAAACAGACTTCCAGTATTTTACACATTTCCAATGACCAAAGGGGCAAGAGAAACATCCAATACAGTCACTCGTTGCTAGACTGCAATTTTCAATGAAGTTAAGGAACTGGTGGGACTGCTAAAGGGTTCTGGAAAATGAAGGATGCCACAACTCTGACCTGCATTTCATGACCTTTATAATATCCCTTTGGTTTTCTTCCTCTCTCTAACCACGTTATTAATATCTTCACTCCATTTACACTGGCATCCTCTCAGCAACCTACCATTACCCAATGAGAAATATTCCCTTGTTCTTTGCACCCCCTCCCTCCGCAACTTAAAACTATCTTGTCTCCTCAGCCACCCGGTTCTGGTGATGGGTCAAACATTACCTCTGGTTCTCTCTCCGTGGATGCTGCCTGACCTGCAAGCTGGTTTGCGTGTTAGACAGTGGGATCTTGCATGTGCACCAGTCTGGTGCATTGTAACAGTTTCAGAGGGGGAAAAGTACTTTTTGGTGTTGCCAATGCCTGTCCTTTCTGTAAGAGCAAAGGTTACTGGGGTAAGAGTGGCTGAAGGCAATGCAGTAATGTCGCATTTGTTAGATTGTGCACCAATTTTCTACACATAGCCTATCGCAAGTCTTCCTGGAACCTGCATTGCACACGCACACACAGCACCGCACTGAAGTGTTGACACTCAGGTCTCGACAGCTCAGGCATTTAAAGAAAAAGTGCTGCCGAACGAGATTGGCTAACTTTTATTCCGCCAGTTCTGAATATTGAGCAGTCAGCTGAATAAAAGCCCGCACAAGGGATTGTATGGCTGCTTGCTTGCGTAACTTGAGCTGCTGTGCTATGCCTTTCGTTCTTGCCTAGGTAGCAAGCTGCCGTTTGTCAGTGAGCTGACTAATCCACAGTAAAGGTCAGGCCAGGTCTGCAGCTCAGCGTAAGGTGCAGGGCGAGGGGGGGCTGTTGAGCTTTTGCTCCAGATTGTGGGATAGATGGAATACAGCTGGGATTACTTGTGAAGTCAAGAAGAGTGGGAGACACTATCAAGGAATGAAGAGAAGAGTAAATGAAGCCGCAGAGGGAAAGGGAGAGAGGGCCAGACAGAAATGATGACAGTGTGTGTGTGTGTGTGTGTGTGTGTGTGTGTGTGTGTGTCTGTGTGTGCAGAAAAGAGCAAAAAAAAGTGACACAGACCGAAGGACAGAGCGTTGCTTAAACAAAGTGACTAAGGAGCGAGGGAGAGTTACAGAGTTAGAGCGATGTGTGAGGCTCAAAGTGACAGAGACAGAAAGGGAATGAGATCCATGGGAAATGACACAGATCAAGTAAGAAAGAAGCTAGCTGGGAACGAAAAAGTGACCGAGATGGTCAAGGATCATGATCCAGAAAGGAGAGAGAAACATGACTGAAAGCATGTGAGAGAGAATTGCATAGATGGCAGTAAAAGTTTATTTACCTTTACAGCAGCAGATAGTATGCCACTTTACAGCACGGGTGATCACGGTTCGATTCCCGTCACTGCCTGTAAGGAGTTTGTACGTTCTTCTTGTGACCACATGGGTTTCCCCTGAATGCTCCGGTTTCCTCCCATGTTTCAAGATGTACGGTTTAACATTAGTAAGTTGTAGACATGCTGTGTCGGCGTGAATGCAGGGCGATACTTCCAGATTGCCTCCGGCACAATCCTTGCTGATTTGATTCAATGCAAATGACACATTTTATGTTTCAATGTACACGTGTCAATAAAGCTAATCTTCATTTTTAAGTTGCATTTTGTATTTTACCTTTTGATTTAGATTATGAGAACACTCAGTCCTCTTTTATTGTCATTTAGAAATGCATACATGCATTAAGAAATGATACAATGTTTCTCCGGAGTGCTATCACAGAAAACAGGACAAACCAAAGACTAACACTGACAAAAACCACATAATTATGACATATAGTTACAGCAGTGCAAAGCAATACCATAATTTGATGAAGAACAAACCATGGGCACAGTAAATAAAGTCTCAAAAGTCCCCGAGTCGATTGACTCCCGAGTCCCCTACAGCAGGCGGCAAAAGGGAGAAACTCCCTGCCGTAAACCTCCAGGCACCGTCAACTTGCCGATACCTTGGAAGCAGCTGACCCGGAATCCATCCGTCTGAAAACTCTGAGCTTCCGACCAGCCTCTCCGATACAGCCTCCCAAGCGCCATCCTCTGCCGTGCACCGTCGACCTCTCCCCAGCCGCTGAAACACGCAAAGCCGAGGATTTCGGGGCCTTCAGCTCCAGAGATTCTGGTTACCACACAGTAGCAGCGACAGCGAAGCGGGCATTCCAGGAGTTTCCAGTTGGTCCTCCGTGCTCTCAAGTCCATCTCTCCATCAAATCAGAATTGTGCACGGTCCCCTACTTGACAGATAACAGACATCACCACTGAAGTGGCCGTGCGCGCTGCTGTGGCGCTGCCATCTTCTCCTCAACAAACAGCCCTTGGTTGTTTTTGTTTTGGTTAAAGGGGAGCTTGCACCAAATGGGTATGAACTTGTTTTCAATTGCTAGAATACCTATAACTCACCCCTGTCAATATCCTACCTTTTTCTACATTAATGGATTTGGCCATTTTGTGTCTCATTCATCTTCACCACAGTCTAAAATCTGAATTCTTATCGACTGTTTTCCTTTTCTCCCTATCAAACAGCATGTTGAACTCAATCATTTTGATCATCTTTAAATAAATGTTCATACATTGTTAGATTGCAAATAAATATGGCTTGTTTTAAATGTAATATTGTCTCTCCCTTACACACTCAGTGGCCACTTTATTAGGTACACCTGTACACTGCCTTGTTAATGCAAATATCTAATCAGCCAATCATCTGGCAGCAACTCAATGAGTAAAAGCATGCAGACACGGTCAAGTTGTTGTTCAGGCCAAACGTCAGAACGGGGAAGAAATTTGATCGAAGTGATTTTGACCATGGAGTGATTGTTGGTGTCAGAAGGGGTGGTTTGAGTATCTCAGAAACTGCTGATCTCCTCAAATCCTCACACATAACAGTCTCTAAAGCTGTAAATTTTAGAATTTACAAAGAATGGTGTGCGAATCAATAAAAACATCCAGTGAGCAGCAGTTCATAGAACACAGAACATAGAATAGTACAGCACAGTACAGGCCCTTCGGCCCACAATGTTGTGCCAACCCTCAAACCCTGCCTCCCATATAACCCCCCACCTTAAATTCCTCCATATACTTGTCTAGTAGTCTCTTAAACCTCACTAGTGTGTCTGCCTCCACCACTGACTCAGGCAGTGCATTCCACGCACCAACCACTCTCTGAGTAAAAAACCTTCCTCTAATATCCCCCGTGAACTTCCAAAACACCTTGTTAATGAAAGGCATCAGAGGAGAATGAGCAAACTGGTTCAAGCTGACAGGAAGGTGCCAGCAAATCAAATAACCACGCGTTACAACAACGGTGTGCAGAAGAAGACCATGAAGATACACTCATGGCCACTTTATTAGGTACAGGAAGTACCTAATAAAGTGGCCACTGAGTGTTTATATCAACGAAGAAGATACAGAGGATCCTGAGTTTAATATTTCATCAGAGGAGAGCATCTCTAAACACACAACACATCGAACCTGGAAGTGGACGGGCTACAGCAGCAGAAGACCATGAACATACACTCAGTGGCCACTTTATTAGGTATAGGAGGTAGCTAATAAAATGACCACTGATTGAATATGCACTCCCATGACAATGGAATAAGTATACTGTAAATTTAATATCGCAGAATAGTGCAGACCACCCTAACTGCATGGTTTGTCTTATGAATTTATTGAGGGGCACTGAGTGAGAGAAAAAGAGAAAGAAAATGGAAAGCGTGAAGAAAGAGGAAAAAATAGGGAAGATGTGATGGAGGAGATGTGCGAAAGACAAAACAACTAAGAGAGGGTAAAAGACAAAACCAGAAGGAGAGAAATGGGCAATGAAAGACTTGTAAAGAAGCAGGAGAGAATGTAAACAGTGAGCCAAGATGAAAAGATTCAGAGAAAAGGAAAGTGAAAACCAAAAGAAAAGCGCAAAGCTGGAGGGAGGAAGAATCTTGGCAGGAAGCATTTCATTTGATTGAGAAAGCAAGTCATATCAGACGCCTCTCACGTTCTAGCTTTCCTCTTTTCCCCTCCCCCCACCTTTTTATTCTTCCCCCCTCTATTTCCAGTCCTAAAGAAGGGCCTCAGCCCAAAACGCTGACTGTTTATTCATGTCTCCAGATGCTGCCTGACCTGCTGAGCTCCTTCAGCATTTTGTGTGTGTTACTCTGGATTTCCAGCACCTGCAGATGTTGTTGTGTTTACATCAGACACGTTGGTCTTTCAGAGCTCTCAATGATACCACCCTTTCACCTCACATTGTGGAGGTCCCCAGAACAGATGCATGATGATGGTGGTTCTCGTCATATTTTTTGTCAAAGTGTCACTCTGCACCGCTTTACAACGTGTCCATCTGGACAGGAAGGTGTAGAGACCACCTCCACATCTGACCCTTCACCAGCCTCACAAACACGAAGGTGTCTGTGTTCCTCCAGTTATGACCTCTTGCACATCCTGATTTTAATCATTATCTAAAACATGAGGAAGTCTGCAGGTGCTAGCAATCCAAAGCAACACACACAGAATGCTGGAGGAATTAAACAGGTCAGGCAGCATCTATGGAAATGAATAAACCGTTGACATTTTGAGGAAAATGCCTGAATGAAACAATGGGGGGGGGAGGGGAGGTGAAGGAAGCTAGCTGGAAGGTGATAGGTGAAGCCAGGTGGATGGGAAAGGTCAAGGGCAGGGCTGACCTCATCTTGGCACAAGAAGAGACCATGGATTGACATTATAGATTGACATATCTATATTTGTGGACATGTATTCAGCTGAGCTCTGGAACCCCTTTTCTAAACTTGTTTGCCTCTCCATCCCACTATAAAAAGCAATGTGATGAACTGCCCTTTGCCCCCCTGCCCCGCTAACCCTTCTTTGTGTCTCGACGTCAAACATCCTATGAAGAAGCATGGTATGCTTTACAATGTTAAAGGTGCAAAAGGACAACATTCTTCAAACTCAGAACCGGAAGTGCTTTTTTTTTGTCAGTATGTGAAACATCCCAGAATTGACTGTGGTCTGGTGCAAGCATAAAGCACAGGGAAATACCATAACAGACAACACAATAGCAACCAACAACTTACAAGACCATAGTGCAAACAGCCATCAGCGATCGACAATGAGCACAACGGTCACATGTGCAAAGGCCAATAATAATTTAAATAAATGTGAGCATATGAACAGACTCAATAATTATCAGCAGAACAAGGAGATCAGGAAAGACCATTTAACGGATGTTGAGCAGGGACAGCTAGGGCATTACACCTGAGTGAGTTTTGTTGAGAAGCAGGAGAGCTACAGGAAAGAAACTTTGGAGATGATATGTAGTCCTGGTGATCCTAACCTGTTCAACCTTTCCCTTTCTTGGAAACATCCTTGTAAATTTACTCTTTCAATCTTTCCTGTTACTATGTGACCAGAACTGCACGCCATTAACTCTTCATTATCTCATTAACGCTTCATTAAATCATAAACACTAGAGTTGCATGGGGATGGGAACCAGAGTGCCAGGACAGATAGTGGAGTTGTTCTGGAGAGAGATGCTGTTAAAACCTCAGACAAAATCAGGAATCAAAAGGTTCAGCGTGGTGGGACTAGTGTCCTGAGCTGCCTATACTTCAATGCAAGAAGTCTCGTAGGAAAGGCAGATGAGCTCAGGGCGTGGATCAACACCTGGAATTATGATATTGTAGCCATTAGTGAGACTTGGTTGTAGGAGGGGCAGGAGGGGCAGCTCAGTATTCTGGGGTTCTGTTGTTTTAGATGCGACAGAGTGGGAGGGATTAAAGGAAGAGGGGAGGTATTATTAGTAGGGAAAATGCCACAGAAGTGTCCAGTGAGGACAGACTAGAGAACTCATCTAGTGAGGAGTTATGGATGGAAATGAGAAATAAGAAAGGTATGACCACATTAGATTAGATTATGAAGACATGCAGTCCTCTTTTATTGTCATTTAGTAATGCATGCATTAAGAAATGATACAATATTCCTCCGGTGTGATATCACAGAAACACAGGACAGACCAAGACAGGAAAACTAACAAAAACCACATAATTATAACATATAGTTACAACAGTGCAACAATACCATAACTTGATGAAGAACAGGCCATGAGCACAGTAAAAAAGTTCAAAGTCTCTCGAAAGTCCCACATCTCACGCAGACGGGAGAAGGAAGAAAACTCTCCCTGCCATGCCCGACCACAGTCCGACTCTGAGTCATCCGAAAACTTCGAGTCTCCGATCAGCCCTCTGACACCGAGTACCGAGCACCATCTCTATCCGAACGCTTCGACCTCAACCTCGGTCGCCAGCAGCAGGCAAAGCCGGGGATTTTGGGGCCTTCCCTCCAGAGATTCTTGGTCGCACAGTAGCAGCGGCAGCAAAACCAGGCATTTCAGAATTAATGGGGTTATATTACAGAGGACGCAATAGTCCTCAGGATTTAGAGGAAAAAATTTGTAGAAAGATCACAGATTAGAGCAAGAAACATAATGTGTTATAGTAGGTGATTTTAACTTTCCACATAATTGACTGGTAATCCCTTACTATAAACGGATTAGATGGGATAGAGTTTGTCAAACCTGTTCAGGAAAGCTTTCTTAATCAGTTCATAGAAGTCCCAGTGAGAGAGTGTGCAATACTTGATCTGCTATTAGGCAAATGACAAAAGTTTATATGGGGAAACACTTTGCATCTAGTGATCATAATGCAATTAGTTTCAAAATAGATATGGAAAAAAGATAGGTCAGGTTCACAGGCTGAGATTCTGAACTGGAGAAAGGCCAATTTTGATGCTATTAGAAAGGATCTGTTAAGTGTGGGTTGGGACAGGCTGTTTTCTGGCAAAGGTGTACTTAGAAAGTAAGAGTTTCAAAAATGAAATTTTGTGAGTACAAAGTTTCATATGTGCCGGTCAGAATAAGTGATTTTCAAGAGATGTTGAGGCCATGGTTAACAAAAAAAGGAGGTGCATAGCACATATTGGATAATTTTTCTCAATAAATAAATGAACAAGTATAATGTTTTGTGTTATTTATTTAACTGGTTTCTCTTTATCGAGTTTTAGGACTTATGTGAAGATCCGATCACATTTTAGGTCATACTTATGTAGAAATAGAGAAAATTCTACAGGGTTCACAAACTTTCTAGCACCACTGTAAATGCAGGTTTCTGAAATAATGCAGGTGTTAACCAGAGGAAGTATTTTAGCCTGGGCACTGGGAAATACATATAGCTTCGATAAGACTGCAGTGGGGACTGAGGGAGTTTCAATAATAACAAAAAAAAAATGAAAAGGCAAACCTTGTCAGGGATTAGGGCCCGATACAAAGAAGAAATTAGGCAGACAGTGACTGGTGTGAGCTGATACCGGTGTTAGAACAAATCTAGTTTATTTTGCTGTCATTCAAAGTCTGTGTTGTTACATGTTTGTTCTCACTCCCATGCCTCCAATATGTTTTGATAAATGTCCACTTTCCACGAGAGCTTGATGTGAGAGTGCAGACTGTCGAGGAAGCTTCACACATATAGTCTTTGCCTTCTAAATGCTTGATGGGCAAAGGACAGTGTAGAGGGGTGTTAAATGCATGCGTAGTCTTTTCTTTAGGTGCTGGGGTATCACCTAATGGAAGTGTGTAGAGGAAGCCTTGTCCTGTATTATCCCAGATTTCAGAATCTGGGGTCGTGTAGAGGAGCCCGAGAAAGCCAAAACAACACACGCAAAATGCTGGAAGAACTCAGCAGGCCAGGCAGAATCAATGGAGAAGAGTAAGCAGTCAACAAGACTCTGATGAAAGGGACTCAGCCCGAAACCTTGACTGTTTGCTCTTTTCCATAGCCACTGCCTGGCCTGCTGAGTCCCTCCGGCATTTAGTGTGTGTAGTGTAGGGGAAGACTGGCACAGCATGTAACTGCCTTGGAATGGGTGGATGGGTTACTGAAGAGGGGTCTTTATTCTGTACCTAACTCATGCCACTCGTCACTGTTATGTAATGAGTTTGTACTCTCTCCCCACGACTGTGTGGGCTTTCTCCCACAGTCCAAAGACGTACCAGTTGGTAGGTTAATGGGTCAGTGTAAATTGTCCCGTGACTAGGTTAGGGTTAAATCGGGGGTTGCTGGGTGGCATGACTTGAAGGGCCAGAGAGGCCAGAGAGACCTGTTCTGCGCTGTATCTCAAACAAACGAACAAGCAAATAAATAAATACCTTGGGAATATTTGATGCAGAGTAGAGTGGGGAATTTATATTAATGTATCTTGTACTGACCCTGGGAGTGTCCATGGAATAGTGCAGGGAATGATTTAGTCAGTATCTAACCCATGACCTGTGAGTTGGCTAAACCAGGTGAAGGTAGCCGGTGGTTTCATACCCCAGTGAGATAGAGACACGCCTGTCCTAGTACGCGAAGTCAGCTTCGGTGGACTGGTAGATGAGATCTTCAATAAGATCCAATATCCAGGAAGGAGGTCTGCATCCTCCATGGAAAGTGAATAGCCTAACGAGGTCATCCACTGCAACCGAGGAAGACCCCAATTGTGATGTCTACTCAGACCACTGGACCCGGACTTATGAGATCAAGACCGAGGAAGACCCCAATTGTGATGCCTGCTCAGATCACTGGACCCAGACTTACGAGATCAAGAGGTCGCCATGATGCGGAACTCTTCTTCCGCCGTCTCTGTCTCCGAGCCTACTTCTTCAGCAAGGACTCTTCCACCCCCACCGATGACCCCTTCTCCCGTCTTCAACCCTCCTCTTCTTCATGGACACCCCGCTCTGGTCTTCTGCCTGCTCTGGATCTCTTTATCGCTAACTGCCGACGGGACATCAACCATCTCGACTTCACCGCACCTTGTTCCCATTCCAACCTCACTCCTTCCGAACGCTCTGCTCTCCACTCCCTCTGCACTAATCCTAACCTTACTATTAAACCCGCTGATAAGAGGGGTGCTGTTGTAGTCTGGCGCACTGACCTCTACCTTGCCGAGGCACAGCGACAACTCACGAATACCTCCTCTTATTTACCCCTCGATCGTGACCCCACTAAGGAGCACCAGGCCATTGTCTCCCACACCATCACCGACTTTATCCGCTCAGGGGATCTCCCATCCACTGCTACCAACCTTATAGTTCCCACACCCCGCACTTCCCGTTTCTACCTCCCATCCAAGATCCATAAACCTGCCTGTCCTGGCAGACCTATTGTCTCAACTTGCTCCTGCCCCACCGAACTCATTTTTGCATACCTCGACACGGTTTTATCCCCCCTTGTTCAATCCCTTCCTAACTATGTTCGCAACACTTCTCATGCTCTTAAACTTTTCGATGATTTTAAGTTCCCTGGCCCCCACCGCTTTATTTTCACCAGTCCTGACGAAGGGTCTCGGCCCGAAACGTCGACTGTACCTCTTCCTAGAGATGCTGCCTGGCCTGCTGCGTTCACCAGCAACTTTGATGTGTGTTGCTTGAATTTCCAGCATCTGCAGAATTCCTTGTGTTTGCGAGATCAAGAGAGTGGAGCTTTGAGATCAAGAACTTTAGACTTTAAAATCTCTCTCACGCAGGTTTCCTGTCATCGTCAGATATGATGGGCAACAACTAACCAACCAGCGTAAACTTTACTGTAAAGCTAACTTGGACTCTTTCCTCATCTTGTTTTTTCCACTGATATCCTTTCCACCATTGATGGTCCCAAGCCCGGCTGCGAAAGGAGGGTTGGGCACGGGGCTCACAACCTCATTCCATAAAAGTCCAGAGTTTTAGAAATTCTAACAGAACCTCCAAAGACTTCATCCCTGGGAGAGGAAAAACCTTGGCCTAGTAGGTGTACGAAGTCATGTGGTGAAAGCAGAAGGCACAGGGGTGATCAACCTTTGGTCCAGGACAAAGGACTCTGAGTGAGTTTCATTCAACGGCCTGTGCCCTAGTAGGGGTAATGGGTTTAAGAAGAAGAAGAAGAACTTTATTCCTAATCTGTGCTGCATTTGGCTTGGTGTGCTGAAGGCACAAGTACTGCCCCTAGACCATTTGAAACAACACACTACTGACTTAACAAGATGGCCTGTAGAGCGTTATAGGATCTCATCTATTTAATTAACAAAAGCAATTCCTCTCCTCAGACGATCTTTTGGATTCAAGGATGACTTAGTCCATTTCAGGCTATGTGGGTTCTGAAACAGGTAATGTGTATGGGAATTGCAGATTCCTCCACAAATGGAGCAGGTAAATAGTTTGAACTTCCTGGTGGCCAAACACCTTAATTTCAATTCCCATTCCCATTCTGACATGTTGGTCCATGCCCCTACTTGTGCAAAGATGAGTCCACCCTCAGGGTGGAGGACCAACACCTTATATTCCATCTGGGTAACCTCCAGCCTGATGGAATGAATATCAATTTCTCCTCTGGTGAAAAAAATCCCGCCCCTCCCCTTTTCTTCTATTCCCCACTCTGGATTCTTACCTTTTCTCTCCGGCCTATCACTTTCCACTTTGTCCCCCCTCCCTTCCTTTGTCCCATGGTCCACTCTCCACTCCTATCAGATTCCAGTGCTTTACCTTTCCCACCCTCCTGTCTTCATCTACCACCTTCTAGCTAGTCTCCTTCCTCTGTTGATTCTTTTGGTGTCTGCTACCCTCAGCCTGCTGCCCCAGCACACAACAGCAAACATGATCATACTGGTCACCACAGACTCGTAGAACATCCTCAGCACCGTCCGGCAGATGTTAAAGGACCTCAGTCTCCTCAGGAAATAGAGATGGCTCTGACCCTTCTTGTAGACAGCCTCAGTGTTCTTTGACCAGTCCAGTTTATTGTTAATTCGTATCCCCAGGTACTTGTAATCCTCCACCATGTCCACACTGACCCCCTGGATGGAAACAGGGGTTATATGTTGTACTGTAAATTAGTGTGTACCATCAAATGGTTACACGTGATCCCTCTGTGCTCCCGATGCATTGAGTCATTGTTCTCAATAACATCCCAAATTCTCCTTTGCCACTTTGAGCACTGGTGGAGTTGAAGCATATTTCATTATTGTGGCTCTGGACCTACTCCAGAGCGTGCGTGGGTTCGAACAGGAGATTTCAGCACCATGGACAGCACACAACGTGATTCAGGGTTGAGCAAAATTCAGACACACAACAGTGTCTGCAGACACTGGAAATACAGAGAAACACAGACAAAATGCTGGAGGGACTCATCATTCACATAAATGATTAAAGAATCGACATTTCAGGATGAGACCCTTCTTCAGGATTAAGTAGCCATTGGTATTGGCTTATTGTTGTCGCAGGTATCAAGATACAGTGAAAAGTTTGTCAAATGTTCATACAGATCTAATCATTACACAGTGCATTGAGCTAGAATGAGGTAAAACAAGAACAACGCAGAATAAAGTGTGAAAGCTACTGAGAGAGTGCAGTGTAGGTAAATGATAAAGTGTAAGTTCATAACAAGGTAGATTATGAGGCCAAGAGTCAATCTTATCATATGAAAGGTTAATTCAAGAGTCTGATCGCACCAGGGTAGAAGCTGTCCTTGAACCTGGTGGTACATGCTTTCAGGCTTTTGTATCTTATGCTTGATGGGAGTAGGGAGAAGAGAGGATGTCCAGGGTGTGTAGGAAGGGTCTGATTATGGTGTCTGCATTACTGAAGCAGTGAGAAGTATAGAGTCCATAAAGGTGAGGCTGGTTCCTGTGATGTGCTGAGCTGTATCCACAACTCTCTGAGGTTGCTTACAGTCATGTGCATACCGAGGCATTATGCATCCATGGATCAATGGGGATATGCTGAATTTCTTTAGCCTCCTGTGGAAGTAGAGGAGCTGGTGAGTTGCCTTGGCCGTGATAACGATGTGGTTGGACTAGGATAGTCAATTGGTAACGCTCAGACTTAGGAACTTGAAGTTCTCAACCCTCTCAACCTCAAAACGGTGGAGGAACATATGTTCTGCCTCCCTTTCCGAAGTCAATGACCAGCTCTTTTATCTTGTTGATATTGAGGGAAAGGTTGTGGTCATGATGCAATGTCACTAAGCTTTCTATCTCACTTATCTCCATCTCTCTATCTTATAGAAATATCTGGTAGTGCTTTACAACCAATGAAATGCACGTGAAGTGTGGTTACTGGCACTTTGTAGGGAAAGGATGCCTTGAGATTCCAGAAGTGTGGGAAGTTATCTTCTGGTAGGAGACCAGCAGAACCCCCCCATCCATGTGGTACCATTGGCAAGTTCATTGGCAACACTTGCGGGCTGCCCCCAGCACATTCTTGGACTTTGTTGTTGGCACGAACAATGTATTTCACTGAATATTTCGATGTTTTGATGTATGTGTGCCAAAAGAAGCTAATCTTTACTGAAAGAGGAATATTAACCAAGGCCTCCCGAGAGAATGCTCCTACTGTTCTTCATGTTCTACTGATTTTCTGCACCCACATAAGAAAACAGACCCAATCAGTGAGGGGGTAATATAATAACTCTCCCCACACCACCTCAGCCCACATATCGAACTCGGTCTTTGTAAGGATGTTATTAG
Source organism: Mobula birostris (assembly GCF_030028105.1). NCBI lineage: Eukaryota > Metazoa > Chordata > Chondrichthyes > Myliobatiformes > Myliobatidae > Mobula > Mobula birostris. The sequence goes on from NC_092380.1 coordinate 4,826,155, forward strand.
GCTTGAAAGGGTGTCTCAATGACTATAGTCAGGTAGAACTTACATCCACTGTGAGGAAGTGATTTGAGAGGTTGGTGATGAAACATATCAACACCTGCCTGAGAAGCAACTTGGATCTGCTCCAGTTTGCCTACCAGCACTACTGGTCCGCAGCAGATGCCATTTCGTTGTCTCTTCACTCGACCCTAGAACATCAGGACAGCAAAGATGCATGCATATCTACACAGAGTGCTGTCGCAGGAAAGCAGCAGCAATCATTAGGGATCCACCACCCAGGTCAAGCTCTCAGGAAAAAGTTACAGGAGCCTCAGGACTCAAACCACCAGATTGAGGAACAGTTATTACCCCTCCGCCATCAGGCTCTTTTTTTTTAATATAATTTTTATTAAATTTTCAAAAAGGATACATGAAAAGATAAAATCTACCCACCCCCCCTCCCCTTAACCCTCCCCCTCCCCCATATATAGTCCTACCTAAAAAGAAAGAAAGAGAAAAAAAAGAAAAGAACCGCCTGGTTTTTGGAAGATTTCCACATGCTCCATGGGATTCAAAATAAATTTGGTATAATTATTCGTTACTTTCTCCAAGTAACCAAAATCTTTATCGGAGCACTTAAATATGCCATCCTACGCCATCAGGCTCTTGAAGCAGTGGGACAACTTCACTCAACTTCACATGCCCCATCACTGAACTGTTCCCATAACCTATGGACGCACTTTCCAGGACTCTTCATCTTATTCTTGGTATTTAGTGCTTATTTGTTTATTTGTTTATTTATTCATATATGCACAGCTTGTTGCATTTTGCACATTAGTTGCTTGTCCATCCTGTTGGGTGTGTTCTTCATTGATTCTATTATGGTTCTTGGATTTACTGAGTACGCCTGCAAGAAAACAAATATCAGGGCGACTACGTGGTGATATAGACATAATGTACTTTCATAATACATATACTTAGAACTTTGAAAGGTTCACAAAGACAATACCAGGAATAGAGGCATTGAGTTACAAGGACAGACGGGAAAAGATGGGGCATTTTTCACTGGTGGATATGAATCTTAAGGGTCGCCTAACAGAGGTATACACCCATTGGCTACTTTATTATGTACACCTGTACACTTGCTCTTTAATGCAAATATCTAATCAGCCAATCATGTGGCAGCAATTCAATGTATAGAAGTAAGTAGACATGGTCAAGAGGTTCAGTTGTTCAAATATCAGAACGGAGAAGAAATGTGATCTGTGACTTTGACTGTAGAATGATTGTTGGTGTCAGAAACTGCTGATCTCCTGGGATTTTCACACACAACGGATTCTAGAGTTTACAGAGAATGGTGTAAAAAAAAACAAACAAAAAAAAGCCAGCAAGCAGCAGTTCTGTGGGTGAAAACGCCTTGTTAATGGGAGAGGTCAGATGAGAATGGCCAGACTGGTTCAAGCTGACAGGAAGGTGACAGTAGCTCAAATAACCACACGTTACAACAGTGGTGTGCAAAAGAGCGTCTCTGAATGTACAACACATCCAACCTTGAAGTGGACGGGCTACAGCAGCAGAAGACCATGAACGTACACTCAGTGGCCACTTTATTAGGTCCAGGAGGTAGCTAATAAGGTGACAACTGTCTGTATCTTAAAAGGAGTTTTCAGTGGATGACTTCTAATGAAGATATACCCCCTTTGGGAAAAGATGTGATGCAGAGAATACATTATTCATTTGCGATTATCTGGAAGAGATCCACTGATAAAAAGGACCAAAGTCCATGTTTATTGGGTGTGAGGTACAATTGATCGAATGTACCCATGTTTGTTCTCAATATCCATCCCCAACATTCATTCCCAATATTTCTTCCTCAGGCTTTTACCTGATATACTTTTTTCAGCAGGTGTTTGGTGACACTGTTGTGCACTGCTGCCAAATTAGGGCACACTTCCACAGACGTGAAAAGAGTCAATAGGTCTGACGGTTCCACTTTAATTAAGGGTTCCCTGGGAGAGAGCGAAACTTAATTCATATTCCAACAAGATCTATCAGGCAGCTTATCAGTTAGCTTATCACCATAGAAATATACCTTCCACACAACTTCTCCATACTGACCAAGCTGCCCACCTGAAATGGTCCCATATGCTTACGGTTGGCCAAACAAGACGCTTCTCCAGACCAGGGTGTAAAGCACAGTAGTACACATAACACACATGTAATACATTATAACTTATGAAAGTAAGGATAATATCTACAAATGAATTGCACATAAATAAACAAAGTGAAGTGCATAGATTAAACATTGTAAATTACAGAGCAGATTAACCAGTGACACTTCGAATGCGATGCGGTGGGGAGTTCGGAAGCCTAATGGCCTGAGGGAAGAAACTGTTTCCCATCCTGACCATTCTTGTCTTTATGCATCGGAGTCTCCTGCCTGATGGTAGAAAGTCAAAGAGGATGCTGGATGGATGGGTGGGATCATTGATAATATTAAGGGCCCAGCATACACAGCACTTTTGATAGTTGTCCCCGATGGATGGTAGGGAGATCTTTATGATCGTCTTAGCCGTTCTCACAGTCTTTTGTAGGGACTTCAGCTCCGGTCCAATGCTTGGCTGCTCCCATACCAGATGGAGATGCAACTTGTCAGGATGATGGCAATGGTCCTTGGGCCCCCTTTAAATGTTTCCCCTCTCACCTTAAATCAATGCCTTTTAGTCCCAGACTCTCCTACCCTGGGAGAAAGAAAGTGGCCACGGAGTGCCCAAAGTGAAGCTCTCTCTCCACTCTCCTTTCTGCCTTCCCCTCTCCACTCGCCCGCCAGCGGTCCAGACACAGAGTAGAGCTCTCCATTGATGTAAAATGCGATAGTCAAACCGTTGTGAGGGTCTGGGTGGAAAGAGGTGCCAGAGGGAGGGCTGCATGTGTGTGATCCGCAACTGATGCATTGTAACCAATGAGAGTTAATTAAATGTTGATTCCTAAATGGTCTAATGAGAGCATCAGCATTTGTATAAAACATAACAGCACTATTCACTAACTGTTTGGCTGCAACTATCTCAAGCTGAATTGATGCATTAATTTCTGACAGGCAGTTCTGCAAATTTATGTTTCGGGGAATGACTTTGGGCTTCCAGCACGGTGCAGAAACACTTAGCTCAATAGCTCTGTGTGCGTTTATTTTTAGAGAGTGGGCCCTTCCAGCACTCCGAGCCCCGCCGCCCGGCAACCCCCGATTTAACCCCGGCCTAATCATGAGACAATTTACAATGACCAATTAACCCACCGACCGGTACGCCTTTGGACTGTGGGAGGAAACTGGAGCACCCGGAGGAAATCCACGGATTCCACAGGGAAGACGTACAAACTCCTTACAGATGATGTTGAAATTGAAATCTGAACTCCGTCACCCTTGGCTATTATAGTGTCTCGTTAACTGCTACGCTACCATGGAACCACCACCTCCTTTCTGCTCCTCGTTAGCCTCTAGCCATCCATGATCATCAAACCCCCTACTCTCCAAAAACATCACCCTCTATTCTTTTTTCCTTTATTGGTTTATCCAGCTTCTTCATAAATCGAAAACACAAGAGAATCTGCAGATGCTGGAAACCCAGAGTAATGCACACAAAATGCTGGAGGAGCTCAGCAGGTCAGGCAGCATCTGTGGAAAAGGGTAAACAGTCGACGTTCCGGCCGAGACCCTTCAGTAGGACTCATGATAAAGGGTTTCAACCCGAAACGTCGACTGTTTACTCTTTTCCATAGATGCTGCCTGGCTTGCTGAGTTCCTCCAGCATTTTGTGTGTGCTGCAAAGGCATTATTGTCTTAGTTAAAAGTATTTTTTTTTATGACTGCGAGACCCCGCTGAACGTTAAGAACGTAAAGTTCTGCAGGTCTAACCCATAAACGGGTTGCTCGTCGGCGGGGAAACTGAAGGAGCTGGGCTTGCTGCGGACGGTGCTGCTGCCTGCGGCAGAAAGGCATCTGAGTCTGTGCGCGAAGGTGGTGTGATTGCCTTAGTTGCTTTTCTTGTGGTCGCAAGACTCTGTTGGACATTGGTAACGTGGAATGCTGCAAGTCAGGTTTGCTGGTTTGTTGGTGAATGACAGGGGAGCTGCACGGCCTTGGTTATAGCGAGGACTAGACCTCAAGCTGCGGACTTGCTAGTTTGCTGCCATTGAGAAGAGAAGGCGTTGGATTCGGTGCCAGAAGCAGTGTGGTCAGGCGTCCATGCTGGTGGTGTCAGTGCTGCCCTCCAGTGTTCACTCAACAGAAGACAAGCTGTACTGTGTTCGATTGCAAACTGCTGCAACTTTCACGGCCTCAGGGACTCGAACTATATTGCTTTTGCTGTGTGACTATTTACCTCTATCTTATATGTGCTATAGGTGCCTTGCGCTGAGTATGAATTTGGGTTCTATAGAAACATAGAAACATAGAAAATAGGTGCAGGAGTAGGCCATTCAGCCCTTCGAGCCTGCACCGCCATTTATTATGATCATGGCTGATCATCCAACTCAGAACCCCGCCCCAGCCTTCCTTCCATACCCCCTGACCCCCGTAGCCACAAGGGCCATATCTAACTCCCTCTTAAATATAGCCAATGAACTGGCCTCAACTGTTTCCTGTGGCAGAGAATTCCACAGATTCACCACTCTCTGTGTGAAGAAGTTTTTCCTAACCTCAGTCCTAAAAGGTTTCCCCTCTATCCTCAAACTGTGGCCCCTCATTCTGGACTTCCCCAACATCGGGAACAATCTTCCTGCATCTAGCCTGTCCAATCCCTTTAGGATCTTATAAGTTTCAATCAGATCCCCCCTCAATCTTCTAAATTCCAACGAGTACAAGCCCAGTTCATCCAGTCTTTCTTCACATGAAAGTCCTGCCATCCCAGGAATCAATCTGGTGAACCTTCTTTGTACTCCCTCTATGGCAAGGATGTCTTTCCTCAGATTAGGGGACCAAAACTGCACACAATACTCCAGGTGTGGTCTCACCAAGGCCTTGTACAACTGCAGTAGTACCTCCCTGCTCCTGTACTCGAATCCTCTCGCTATAAATGCCAGCATACCATTCGCCATTTTCACCGCCTGCTGTACCTGCATGCCCACTTTCAATGACTGGTGTATAATGACACCCAAGTCTCGTTGCACCTCCCCTTTTCCTAATCGGCCACCATTCAGATAATAATCTGTTTTCCTATTTTTGCCACCAAAGTGGATAACTTCACATTTATCCACATTAAATTGCATCTGCCATGAATTTGCCCACTCACCCAACCTATCCAAGCCACCCTGCATCCTTTTAGCATCCTCCTCACAGCTAACACTGCCACCCAGCTTCATGTCATCCGCAAACTTGGAGATGCTACATTTAATTCCCTCATCCAAGTCATTAGTATATATTGTAAACAACTGGGGTCCCAGCACTGAGCGGGTCCCGTTTATTCCCACTCTTTGCTTCCTGTCTGCTAACCAATTCTCCACCCACATCAATACCTTACCCCCAATACCGTGTGCTTTAAGTTTGCACACTAATCTCCTGTGTGGGACCTTGTCGAAAGCCTTTTGAAAATCCAAATATACCACATCCACTGGTTCTCCCCTATCTACTCTACTAGTTACATCCTCAAAAAATTCTATGAGATTCGTCAGACATGATTTTCCTTTCACAAATCCATGCTGACTTTGTCCGATCATTTCACCGCTTTCCAAATGTGCTGTTATCACATCCTTGATAACTGACTCCAGCAGTTTCCCCACCACCGACGTTAGGCTAACCGGTCTATAATTCCCCGGTTTCTCTCTCCCTCCTTTTTTAAAAAGTGGAGTTACATTAGCCACCCTCCAATCCTCAGGAACTAGTCCAGAATCTAACGAGTTTTGAAAAATTATCACTAATGCATCGACTATTTCTTGGGCTACTTCCTTAAACACTCTAGGATGCAGACCATCTGGCCCTGGGGATTTATCTGCCTTCAATCCCTTCAATTTACCTAACACCACTTCCCTACTAACATGTATTTCGCTCAGTTCCTCCATCTCACTGAACCCTCTGTCCCCTACTATTTCTGGAAGATTATTTATGTCCTCCTTAGTGAAGACAGAACCAAAGTAATTATTCAATTGGTCTGCCATGTCCTTGCTCCCCATAATCAATTCACCTGTTTCTGTCTGCAGGGGACCTACATTTGTCTTTACCAGTCTTTTCCTTTTTACATATCTATAAAAGATTTTACAGTCCGTTTTTATGTTGTCTGCCAGTTTTCTCTCATAATCTTTTTTCCCCTTCCTAATTAAGCCCTTTGTCCTCCTCTGCTGAACTCTGAATTTCTCCCAGTCCTCAGGTGAGCCACTTTCTCTGGCTAATTTGTATGCTTCTTCTTTAGAATTGATACTATCCCTAATTTCTCTTGTCAGCCACGGGTGCACTACCTTCCTTGATTTATTCTTTTGCCAAACTGGGATGAACATTTGTTGCAGTTCATCCATGCAACCTTTAAATGCTAGCCATTGCATATCCACCGTCAATCCTTTAAGTGTCATTTGCCAGTCTATCTTAGCTAATTCACGTCTCATACCTTCAAAGTTACCCCTCTTTAAGTTCAGAACCTTTGTTTCTGGATTAACTATGTCACTCTCCATCTTAATGAAGAATTCCACCATATTATGGTCACTCTTACCCAAGGGGCCTCTCACGACAAGATTGCTAATTAACCCTTCCTCATTGCTCAAAACCCAGTCCAGAATAGCCTGCTCTCTAGTTGGTTCCTCAACATGTTGGTTCAAAAAACCACCCCGCATACATTCCAAGAAATCCTCTTCCTCAGCACCTTTACCAATTTGGTTCACCCAATCTACATGTAGATTGAAGTCACCCATTATAACTGCTGTTCCTTTATTGCACACATTTCTAATTTCCTGTTTAATACCATCTCTGACCTCACTACTACTGTTAGGTGGCCTGTACACAACTCCCACCAGCGTCTTCTGCCCCTTAGTGTTACGCAGCTCTACCCATATCGATTCCACATCTTCCCGGCTTATGTCCTTCCTTTCTATTGCGTTAATCTCTTCTTTAACCAGCAACGCCACCCCACCTCCCCTTCCTTCATGTCTATCCCTCCTGAATATTGAATATCCCCGAATGTTGAGCTCCCATCCCTGGTCACCCTGGAGCCATGTCTCTGTGATCCCAACTATATCATAATCATTAATAACAATCTGCACTTTCAATTCATCCACCTTATTACGAATGCTCCTTGCATTGACACACAAAGCCTTCAGGCGCTCTTTTACAACTCTCTTAGCCCTTATACAATTATGCTGAAAAGTGGCCCTTTTTAATGCTTGCCCTGGATTTGTCGGCCTGCCACTTTTACTTTTCTCCTTAGTACTTTTTGCTTCTACCCTCACTTTACACCCCTCTGTCTCTCTGCACTATGTTTTGCAACTTTGCCCTAGAGTAACACAGTTTTGTTTGGCTGTATCATGTATAGTTGAATGACAATTGAACATGATAGCTAATTATTGCCAGAAGGATAATTCATCTCTTGGGAATGATTAAAAATTGAAAATACCAGAGCATGCATTGGCTTCCAATATTTATGATGAAATTTCTCTGTTACAGAGACTCATCTATTATTTTTTGAGCAACACATACAAAGCACTGGAGGGACTCAGCAGGTCAGCCGGTATCTATGAAAATGAATAAACAGTCAACATTTCATTTTATTCCTCTCCATAGATGCTGCCTGACCTCCAGTATTTTGTGTCGAGCACATCCACACCTCCCTCCACAAGCAAGGCTTTCCGGTGGCCAAGATTTTAATTCTGATTTCCATTCCCATTCCAACATGTCGGTCCACGGCCTCCCCTTCTGCCCTGATGAGCCTACCTTCAGAGTGGAGGAACAACACTTTATATTCAGTCTGGGTACCCTCAAACTTATGGTGTGAATATTGATTTCTCGTTATGGTGCACAAGATTCCCCACTCTGACCTTTCACCTCTTCTCACTTGCCTATCCCTTCCACCAGGGTCCCCTCCTCCTTTCCTTTCTTCTACGGTTCACTCTCCTCTCCTATCAGACTCCTCCTTCCCCAGCCCTTGACCTTTTCCACCCACCACCTTTCAACCAGCCTCTTTCCCCTCACCCCACCTTTTAATTCAGGCATCTCCGCCCTTCCTTCTCTGTCCTGATGAAGGGTCTCGGCCTGAAACCTCCACTGTTTACTCTTGTCCATAGATGCTGCCTGACCTGCTGAGTTCTTCCAGCGGTTTGTCTGTGTTGTTTTGTGCGTGTCGCGCGGGATTTCCAGCATCTGCAGAACCTCTTGTGTCTATAATTTTTCCTCTATTTCTCCTTGTTGGCCTCAATCTATCATTCACCTGTCACTGTCTGCCCCCCCCTCCCCTCAACCGGGTATTACCTACCATCCCTCCCTAGTTCACCAATTGATGCGGCCGCTGTTTCACCACTGCCCCCTTCCCCCTCTATACAGTGGCCATCTCTTCACTCCTCTCTCAGTTCTGATGCAGGGTTTCAACCCGAAATGTCGGCAAATCCTTTCTTCCCGCAGATGCTGCCCGACCGGCCGATTTCCTGCAGCAGATTATCGATTGCACTGTCCTGCGCAGCAGCTCGATGACTCAGCTCGTAGTAATTCCCGAGACCCAGGTCCATTCCTGACCTGGGTGTCGTCCATGTGGATCCCTAGCACCCAATCTCTTTGACCCACCACCGTAAGGCAGGAGGTACAGGAGCACCAGGACTAGGACTGCCAGACTGGGTAACAGCTTATTCCCTCAGGCTGTGAGACTAATGAATACCCTGCCACCACCGAGGTCTCGTCACTGGGACAGTAAGCTGTTTATTGTTTACCTGCGCGGCACACTTCACCTGCATTTTTAAAATTATATTTTATTAGCTAGTTTTTGTTAATATTTTGTTTAATGTCCTTGGTGTGATATATGTTTTGTGGGTGCACTGTGGTTCAGAGGAACGTTGTTTTGTTTGGTTGTGCAGTCAGCAGACAATAAACTGGAAATTGAGTCAAGAGAAAGGGAAGGTTGCAAAAAGGAACAAAAATCAGTTCACTAATGTCTGACAGGTAGGGGAATCTGTCTTCCTTACCTAGAGTGGTATAAATGTTCGGAGTTCAAAGTATATGTTATTACCAAAGTAGATATACAACCTTGAGATTAATTTTTCTTGCAGGCTTACTCAGCAAATCTATAGAATAGTAACTCTAACAGGATCAATGAGAGATCAACCAGAGTGCAGAAGACAACAACTGTACAAATGCAAATATAACTAAACAGCAATAAATAACAAGAACATGAGATAATGAGATCTATGGAAGATGGAGGATTGGGAAGCTTTTAAGAACCTTCAGAGAGCAACTAAAAGAATCATTAGGAGGGAGAAGATTAAATATGAAGGCAAGCTAGCAAACAATATCAAAGTGGATAGTAAAAGCTTTTAAGGTATGTAAAAAGTAAAAGAGAGATGAGAGTGGATATAGGACCACTAGAGAATGAGGGTGGAGAAATAATAATGGGGGCAAGGAGGATAGCAGATGAAGTAAATGAGTATTTTGCATCAGTCTTCACTGTGGAAGACACTAGCAGTGTGCCAGATGTTGAAGGGTGCAGTTCCTATTCCAAAGGAGAAGGTGCTCAAAAAGATGAAAAACTTAAGGGTACATAAGTCACCAGGACCTGATGAACTACACCGTGGGGTTCTGTAAGAGCTAGCGTAATGATCTTTCAAAAATCATTGGACTCTGGCATGGTGCCAGAGGACTGGAAAACTGCAAATGTCACTCCACTCTTTAAGAAAGGAGGAAGGCAGCAGAAAGGAAATTATAGACCAGTTAGCCTGACCTCAGTTGTTGGAGTCAATTGTTAAGGATGAGATTATGGAGTATTTGGAGACAGAGGACAAGATAGGACAAAGTCAGCATGGTTTCCTTAAGGGAAAATCGTGTCTGACAAACCTGTTGGAGTTTTTTTGAGGAGATTAGAAGTAGGATAGATAAAGGGGATGCAGTGGATGTTGTATATTTGGACTTTCAGAAGGCCTTTTGACAAGGTCCCACAAATGAAGCTGCTTGCCAAGTTGAGAGCACATCGTATTACAGGAAAGTTACGGCATGGTTGCAGCATTGCTGATTGGTAGGAGACACTGAGTGGGAATGAAAGGATCCTTTCCTGGTCGGCTGCCAGTAACTGGTGGTCTTCTGTTAGGGTTCAGTGCTGGGACCACTTCTTTTTATGCTGTACATCAATGATTTAGATAATGGAATAGATGGCTTTGTTGCCAAGTTTGCAGATGATATGGAGATTGGTGGAGGGGCAGGTAGTGTTGAGGAAATAGGTAGGTAATGATTTATCCTTCCCCTATCCCTATGTCACTCTGCCCCCTCCCCCAGCTGCCTATCACCTCCCTCATGGTTCCGCCTCCTTCTACTACCCATTGTGTTTTCCCTTATTCCTTCTTCACCTTTCCTGCCTATCACCTCCCTACCTCCCCTCCCCCACCCCTTTATCTTTCCCCTTACTGGTTTTTCAGCTGGAACCTACCAGCCTTCTCCTTCCCCCCTCCCCCCACCTTCTTTATAGGGTCTCTGCCCCCTTCCTTTTCAGTCCTGACGAAGGGTTCCGGCCTGAAACGTCGACCGTTCTTTTCCACGGATGCTGCTCAACCTGCTGAGTTCCTCCAGCGTGTTGTGAGTATTGACTTAAATATAGAAAGGTGCCAGAAATAGGCCAGTAACATCATGAAGGATCCTACCCACCCTGCTCATGGACTGTTTGTCCCAGTCCTATCAGTGAGGAGGCTACGTTTCATCCACACCATAACCACCAGATTCAAAAACAGTTCCTTTCCTCTAGCAGTAAGGCTGATCAACACCTTCACCCACTAACTCCACCTCTTCTTTATTATTTCCTGTCAGTCACCTTACGTACAGCCTAGAGTCACTTTATGGACCTGCGATCAATCTATGTATATAAGTTATCTTACATATTTATAATTATTGTGTTTTTAAAATTATTTTTGTATTCTTTATCTTCTGCGCTTTTTTTGGGCTGCATCAGCTCTGGAGTAACAATTATTTCATTTTCCTTTACACTTGCACACAGGAAATGTCATTAAACAATCTTGAATCTTTTCACAGGCAATGAAATACAATACCTCTATTTTAATATTGGAAACCAGATAGACTGAACCCGTGAGGACAACATCACTCACCACTACACTGAACTGATGACTGAACACAACCTATGGACTCACTTTCATAGGTTTAATTGCAATATATTTAATATTTCAGTAATATTATAAATATATTCCACACTCTGGCCTTTTACCTCTACACACCTGATTATCACTTTCCCTTAGTCCTCTCTTCCTTCCCTTTCTCCCATGGTCAACTCTCCTCTCCAATCAGATTCCTTCTTCTCTCACTCTTCACCTTTCCCACCTACCTCGTTTGAACTACCACCTTCTTTCTAGTCCTTCTTTCCTTCCCTCCACGTTTTTATTCTGGTGTCTCTCCTCTTCCTTCTCAGTCCTGAAGAAGGGTCTCAGCCTGAAACGTCGACTGTTTATTCATTTCCATGGATGCTGCCTGACCTGCTGAGTTCCTCCAGCATTTTGTGTGTGTTGCTTTGTAAATATATTGTTGATTAAGCTGTCTTTGTTGTTTACATAATTCATTATGTGTTAGATGTAAAAGTACGCAAATGGCTTGCGTCATTACGTCACCCCATCATTATGTAAGTGCCTCACTGAAGAACCTAAGTAGACACCACCATGGCTCCTGTGTCTTTTTCAATTAGTTGACAATAACATGATAATCCCTTTTTATGATGTTGATCAATATTTGTTAGGGTGCATCCACATCCACTACCCAAACCCTGACATCATGCAAATGGTGTTGTGGGATCCCTTGCAGTCACCGGAGAAGGAAGTGAGACCTTGTCTTAATTGGTGTCTTTCCCCTTCCTTTCCAGTCCTGAAGAAGGGTCTCAGACTGAAACGACGACAGTTTACTCATTTCCATAGATGCTGCCTGACCTGCTGAGTTCCTCCAGCACATGTTGCTTTGGATTTCCAGTCTCTGCAGACTTTCCCGTGTCCATAGGGGGGAGGCTGGTTCCTGTGATGCACTGAGTAGCATTCTTGGCTCCCTCCAGTTCCTTGTGGCCAGGCGCAGAGCAACTGTCATATCAAACCTTTGAGCGTCCGGACAGAATGCTTTCAGTAGCAGGTCCACTGCCCTCCAACTTTCTGAACTCAGTGACCAGCTCTTTGGTTTCACTGACCTTGAGGAAAAGGTTGTGGTCATGACACCATGGTGACCGCCGCACCTGGAGAAAACCCACGCGCCCACAGGGAGGGTGTACGGACTCCTTACAGAGGAAGCCGGAATTGAACTCTGAACTCTGACACCTTGAGATGTAATAGTACCGCGCTAACTGTCCCGCTACCATGGATCCCGAACTAGAAAGCAACATGAATCCTGTGGTCTCGTTCCTTACCTTGGATATCCCCCAACATATAATCCTTCTGTGTGGGCACGTGGCCAAGTGGTTAAGGCATTGGACTAGTGACCTGAAGGTTGTGAGTTCGAGCCCCAGCCGTGGCAACGTGTTGTGTCCTTGAGCAAGGCACTTAATCACACATTGCTCTGCGACGACACTGGTGCCAAGCCGTATGGGTCCTAATGCCCCCTTGGACAACATTGGTGTCATGGAGAGGGGAGAGACTTGCAGCATGGGCAACTGCTGGTCTTCCATACAACCTTGCCCAGGCCTGCGCCCTGGAGAATGAAGATTTTCCAGGCGCAGATCCATGGTCTCACAAAACTAATGGATACATTTTTTTTATAATCCTTCTGTAGTTTCTTCTGTAAAATTTGTTTTGCCTGGCATCTTGCCCTACCCCAGACCACAATTTTCCAATAATTAAAATTATTTGATAAAAGCTATTGATTTTATAATTATGCCCACACTTTTAATTGTGTTCCAGTTCAAGCAACTGAAGCTTTGAACATTCTAGACATTTACTTTGCCCGGATTTTATGAAGATTAAAATTTACAGCCATGACCACACTGGCCTAATGTGGGCAAACGAGATTAGTGCATTTGGGCAATAAGGTTGGCGTGGACATGATGGTCTGACGGACTTGTTTCTGTGCTGTACCACTCTGTGATTAATAGCTCACAGGGTAACAATTTTTTTTGCAAATACAAGAAAATCTGCAGATGCTGGAAATCCAAAGCAACACACACAAAATGCTGGAGGGACTTAGGAGGCCAGGCAGCATCTGTGGAGAAGAGTAAACAGTTGACGTTTCAGGCCAAGACCCTTCATCGGGACTGGAAACAAAGAGGAGAAATCATGGTAAGAAGGTGGGGGGGCGGGGAGGGGAGGAAGACGTACAAGGTGGTAGATGATAAGTGAAACCAGGTGATGGGGAGAGGGTGAAGGAAAGAGCTTGGAAGTTGATTGGTGAAAGAGTTAAAGGACTGCAGAAGGGGGAATCTGACAGGAGAGGGCAGAAGAACGTGGATGAAAGGGAAGGGGAGGAGCATCAGAAGGAGGTGATGGGCAGGTAAGGAGATAAGCTGAGATAGGGATACAGGAATGGGGAATGATGAAGGGAGGGGTGCAATTACTGGAAGTTTGATAAATCAGTGCTCATGTCATCAGGTTGGAGGCTACCCAGATGGAATATAAAGTGATGCTCCTCCAACCTGAGTGTGGCCTCATTGCAGCAGTAAAGGAGGCCATGGACTGCCGAATTTTTTCGAAAGTGTTGCTTCCTCAAAATTTTTTTTTTGTTCATGATAGACTGCTTGAAGCTGAACACAGATATAATTTCAGGCTACTTGTATCACATAGGAATTTGGAAAAAAAACAAGAAATTAACTCATTGCATATAATGCATTTAATTGGATAATTGACACTTTGCAATAGTAGAACTAAGCTAAAAATGTTTTGTTGATGATTTTCATTTGTACTCAGTGTCTGAGGCTTTTCGCTTAAATGTCCAACAATAATCAGCCAGCATTGATGGATTCCAGTTGCCCTGATACCGTTTCCCCATGACCACAATGTCCTAGTGAATCCTTTCACCATGATCGTTACTGAGAGTACCAAGATTTGCAGGGAAGAAATCTAAATGGGAATGCAACAAATGTGAGGAGCCCAAGCTTTGTCTTGGTCGCCAATTTTGCTGCAAAAGTAGAGCTCAACGATGCTCTTAATAAGAGGAGTCATGCCCTGTCTTTGAGATCTAAGCATATGCTTGCCACAAATATAAAAGAATGTTTTGTATTCTTTTACATAAAACATTGGTGAGACATTTTGCAAACACAAGTACTCCTGAAAATACTGTTACTTTATTATAAAGCGTACGCAAAATATGCTATGCACGTAGAGCATGTGCATCAACGTGATCACAAACCGATATACAGGTAAACGCAAAGCGTAAAATGGTGAGTGCATGGTGTTTTTATAGCCTTTCTAAAATCTATCCCACCATGCAGCATCTACCCTGCCTAAGTATGACCGGGCATGCCTGGACAAGATAGAAAGCTTTTCAGCTTACATTGTTGGCAACAGTTTAATTGACCTGAATTATGGATTGAAATAACAAATATAGGCGATTACTTAAAAAAAGAGACATAATAGGAAAATTTATTGGTGATTTCCATGATCAGCAGTCCAAAATCCATAAGATACACCCAAAAGTATTCAGGAAGCAAAGTCTTTGTTGTCCAGAGCAGTTTATAAAAATGTATTCATACCCATGCTATTAATTCATATATTTTGCTCTGACTACTTCACTCACATTTTCTCCTCGTGTCTCCCTGGTTTTTGTGATGCTCTCAGTCTCTCCCTCACCCCCTACATGGCTTTCACCTGAGTTCCAAAGCAATTGGTCCGTGAAGCACAAGGGGACCAATTGAGCAAAGTGATTCATTGAACAGACTGGAGCAACATTTGGGTAAGTACATGGATAAGAGACATTTAAAGGTACATAGGCAATTGGGACTAGCATGGGGGGAGGCACCATGGTTAGAATGGGTGAGTTGGGCTGAACGGCCTGTCTATGCTTTATTACTCTATGGATCGATAACTTATTTCCAGAAGAGAAAAAAAATAGAACAATCTAACAGTAGACTTTACCGGGGCAGATGTAGAGGAGATGTTTCCACAAATGGGATGGCACGGTAGCGGAACAGAAACCAAATTGGAATCAGGTCATTTCTCACCGACGTGTGGCACAAAGTTTTCCCTTCTACAGCAGCAGTTCTGTGCAATACATAAAATACATAATAATAAAGATATATTCAAACATTTAAATAAGCAGTGCAAAGAGAGAGCAAAAATCGTGAGGTAGCGTTCATGGGTTCACTGTCCGTTCAGGAATCTGATGGCGGAGGGGAAGAAGCTGTTCCTAAAATACTGAGTGTGAGTCTTCAGGCTCCTGCACCTCCTCCCTGATGAGAAGAGGGCATGTCCTGGGTGTAGGGGGTCGTTAATGGTGGATGCCTCCTTTTAGAGACATCGACTTGTAGCAGTTAGGGGGCGGAAGAGCGACACAGCGGTTACCATAACACTACTACGGTACCAGTGATCCAGTTCAGTTCCACCGTGGACTGTAAGTAGTTCTCTCTGTGATTGCGTAGGTTTCCTGTGGGTGCTCTGGTTTCCTCCCACATTCCAAAGACGTAAGGGCTACATGGTCATATGGGTGTAATGAGGTGATGTGGGTTTGTTGATCTGGAGGGGCACCGTTACCGTGCCTGATCTGCTAAGACTTTCCAGCACTTCCTGTAGCTATTTCAGATTTCCAGCACTGACCAAAAAAAAAAGTCCCCAAGTAAAACTGCAGATATTGGCAACCTGAAATGAAATCAGAAAATACTCAGAAGGTCTGGCAGCATCTGTGAAGGGAGAAACAGGGTCAGCAGAACTATAACACGAGGAAATCTGCAGATGCTGGAAATTCAAGCAACACATCGACTGGGGTGATATACTGTGTCCGGTGCTCCCAGTGCGGCCTTCTATATATTGGTGAGGCCTGACGCAGGCTGGGAGGCTATTTCGCTGAACACCTACGCTTTGTCTGCCAGAGAAAGCAAGATCTCCCAGTGGCCACACATTTTAATGCCACGTCCCATTCCCATTCTGATATGTCTATCCACAGCCTCCTCTACTGTCAAGATGAAGCCACACTCAGGTTGGAGGAACAACACCTTATATTCCGTCTGGGTAGCCTCCAACCTGATGGCATGAACATCGACTTCTCCAACTTCCGTCAATGCCCCTCCTCCCCTTCACACTCCATCCCTTATTTATTTTATATATTTTCCCCCCTTTTTTTTCTCTCCCTCTTTTTTCTCCCTCTGTCCCTCTCACTCCTTGCCTGCTCTCCACCCTCCGGGCTCCCCTCCTCCCTTCTCTCTCTCCCCAGGCTACCCGTCCCATGATCCTCTCCCTTCTCCAGCTCTTGGCTCCATCCCTCCCCCTCCTGTCTTCTCCTATCATTTCGGATCTCCCCCTCCCCCTCCCACTTTCAAATCTCTTACTATCTCTTCTTCCAGTTAGTCCTGACAAAGGGTCCTGGCCCAAAACGTCAACTGTACCTCTTCCTATAGATGCTGCCTGGCCTGCTGCATTCACCAGCATTTTTTGTGTCCGCAGAACTATAAAATCAGAGTGCAGAGAAAGGGAGGAGTGGAGAGAACAAAGGGGATATCTGTGGTCAAGAGAGGCTGGATGACACAAGGGGTGACAGTGCCTGCTGGGGAGGGTCTTAGAGCAAAAGGCATAGGAGCAGAATTAGGCCATTCAGCCCATCGTGTCTGCTCTGTCATTGCATCATGGCTGATTTATAACCCCTCCCAACCCCCATTCTCCTGCCTTCCCCGTAACCTTTGACTTCCTGACCAATCAGGAACCTCATAGGACAGTAAGACATAGGAGCATAATTAGGCCATTCGGCCCATTGCGTCCGCTCCACCATGTTGAAGACTTGTTTTTTACAACTAACTGGAGGAGGTGTAAAGAGAAAGAGGTGAATGAGAACAGAAAGAAAGGAAACGATTAAAACAAGATGAACATTAATGACTTTGAGTCAGGAATGATCAAAGATTCAAAGAACATTTATTATCAAACTGTATTCAGTACACAACCCTGAGATTCGTCTGACCAGACAGCCATGAAACAAAGAAAGACATCAACCCCCACCACGTGCTTAAAAAAACAAAACTGTGAAAACAGCAACAAGAAGAAAGAGCAAAGAAACAGAAAGTATAAATCACAAAAACGGAAAGTCCAGGCATGTTCAGTTCAGCTCAGCGTTCATTACCTGCAGGCCGGGCCGATTCAAAATCATCTACAATAGCAACAAGAAGAGGAGCAGCCAGAAACCAGAAGCACATTATAACGTGAACTCAGAGTCCAAACCACAAACTGCATTTGGAGGGTGAAGCCCCTGGTTGTGTTATCTGCTGGCACCATCTTCTTCCCTTCTCTCCTTGACCTCTAGTTGTAGTCCCACCCAACCTCACTGGAAAAATCTGTTTGCATTTACCCCAACTATACCCCTGTAAAGGGGTTTCATCTCTTATGTTACTGCGTAGGCTAGGTAAAATGGCTTCTTCGTTATGTTATACTTGGGAATGCTTCTTTGTTATGTTAAATGCTGAGAAGGTCCTTCCCGCTAGCAGTTTGTTTTGTATTATGAGGATGAATGAACCAATTGGGATAGTTGTTATGATTTTGGTGTATTTGAAGATACTGTATGCGCGGGGTTTTGGGGCAGAAGGCGGCAGAGAAAGACAGAGGAGGGACCAGGTGCTGTGATGTCCGCTAACGGGGTCGGACCCCGAGGAGGCCGTTCGGCGAGGAGAGGAGATGGAGACGGACTCGTGTGGAGCATCTGGTCAACCACCGTTGTTGGTCCCAGGCGGCCGGTCAAGGTGGTCCGAGGGGTCGCAGGGTGAAGAAGGAGGGTCTTGAGCTCTAACTGTTTGTGCACGAAGGTTGGCCGGGGGTGGGGGGGGCTACACCCCTCATTGGCATCTATGTTTTGGACGTCAACTCAGGAGAAACCCCTTACCCCGGAGAGTGGTGGGTCTCTACTTCTCACTCCCAACATGAAGTGGATGGGCAGCAAGTAAGGATAAAATTAAGCAGAAGAAACCTGTTGAGGGTGTGGGGTACTGTTCAAAGAAAAATAGCTCTTTGTGTGGTATTGAATACAAAATATAATTAAACAGTTTAATTAAACCTGAATAGAAATTAAGACCTTAATACTCTCCCTTCCTTTTCTCCCTTGGCTCATCTCCTCTCCTATCAGATTTTTTCTTCTTCAGCCCTTTACCTCTTCCACCTATCACCTCCCAGCTTCTTACGTCATTCCCCCCCAACCATCTCAGCTGGCTCCATCTATCACCTTCCAGCTTGTCCTCCTTCCCCTCCTCCTATACCTTCTTATTCTTCCCCCTTCCTTTCCAGTCCCGATGAAGGGTCTTGGCCCGTGTTGTGTTCTTATTTTTATAACGTACCACGGGTTAGCAATAGCGTAAACTCTTTAATTCCTTTCCATAGATGCTGCCTGACATACTAATTTCCTCCAGCCTTTTGTGTGTGTGTTATTCTAGAACTTCGTACACCACATCACAAAAATAGACCGCGTTTTCCATTGTAGTGGAAGGGAGATGAGAAGGGATGGGTGGGTGGGGGGTGAGGGGAAGAGGTTCTTGCACAGCATAGATCTAATGGGCTGAGTGGCCTGTTTTTGTGCTGCATAAGCCTGCTTAATGGAGGGGGTGGGGAAGTGGGTTAGTAACCTGGTGCCTTTGAGCAGGGGTGCAGTGCACCGTGGAAGCTCACACCGTGACCCTGTGAGTGACAGTCTGATGCTCCAGGTGCAGATGCGGAGCATCTCTGGCTCAAGGACATCCCTAAAACTCTCTGCAGATCACAGGGCCTGACGTCACACACATTGCCGTGTTGCAAATCAGTCCTCTGTAACGAGCCAGGGCCGCTGATGGAGGTAGTGGGGGGGGGGTGTGAATCACTTTGCAGCCTACTTCATTATCTGTAAAAGCCCACCCCCATCGAAAGCCCCTAGGAAACCTTCCACATCCCATCCTCTATCGTGTGAAAGCCCACCAGGGTACAAGCTGACAGGCTGCATTGCCACCAATAATTTTGCCTTTATTAAAGCTCTCTTACAGAGCAGCAGAAGCATTTTGTGGCCTTTTGTCAATAACCGAAATTAGACACCAGACAACAGAGGGAGATATCCGGCCACTGTGACAGGAAGTTGAAACAGGTGGGATTCCAGGGGGCTCTTAAAGGAGAGGGAGAGAGCAGCAGAGAGGTTCATGAGGGAACTTGGAGCTTACGGTCCAGCTGAGGGGCAGTGGTCAAATTTAAGGATGATTAGGATTGGATAACTAGAGAGAGAGATTGTATATGTTTTTGTTTGTTTATTTATTTATTTATTTATTTAGTTATTGACCTAGTAGGCCCTTCCAGCAAACCTCTGATTTAATTTGAGCCTAATCACAGGACAATTTACAACGACCAGTTAACTTACTAACTGGTCTTTGGACTGTGGGAGGAAACCAGAGCACCTGGAGGAAATCTATGTGTTCATGAGGAGAATGTACAAACTCCTTACAGGCATTGATGGGAATTGAACTGGTATTGTAACGTGTTTCAGAAGGACTCCCAACTCCATTTGTACCTTTGACTTCCTGTTTTCTTCCCATTTAGAAAATAATCAATGCTTTTGTTCCTTCTACCCTGCACTTCCCTTCTTCCCTGCACTTTTTTGCCCGTTCTCCTAATCTGTCTGAGTCCTTCTGCAACTCCCTGCTTCCTCAACACTAGCTCCCATCCATCTCTGTATCATCCGTAAATTTGGCCACAAAGCCATCGATTTTGTCATTTAAATCATTGACATATAACGTCCAGTAAAGTTGACATAGCACCACAATTTATTCAAATGAATCAGTAAGAAAAGGAAAGACACAACACTTGAAATCTAAAATAGAAACACTGGTGTTGATGACTCTTCAGGAGGGTCCACTTCATTTCTCTCTCCATAGATACTGCCTGACCCACTGAGTATTTCCAGCACTTTCTATTTTTATTTGACTGTGGATGAAAATATAATCATGTCCTTCTTCAGACATGCAGTAGAGAGCATCTGAACAAGCCGGATCACTGCGCGGGACAGAAACTGCACTGTGATGGACAGGAAGGCTCTACAACGGGTAGTCAAAGCTGCCCAACGCATCACCAGAGCCAGCCTACCCGCTATCAAGGACATGTATACAGAAAGTTTCTGGAAAAGGGCCAGTAACACCATGAAGGATCCCACACACCCTGCTCATGGACTGTTTGTCCCACTCCCATCAGGGAGGAGGCTACGTAGCCTCCACACCAGGACCACCAGACTCAAAAACAGTTCCTCTCCCCAAGCAGTAAGGCTGATCAACACCTCCACCCATTAACTCCACCACTACTTTATTATTTCCCATCAGTCACCTTGTGAACCCTAGCATCACTTTATAGACAATAAATCAATCTATGTATACATATTTATAGATGCACCGTAGAAAGCATTCTTCTAGGGTGCATCACAACCTGGTATGGAAGTTGTCCTGTCCAAGACCGAAAGAAGCTGCATAAGATCGTGAACACGGCCCAGCACATCACACAAACCAATCTTCCGTCCTCGGACTCGCTTTACAATGCAAGCTGTTGGAGTAGTGCTGCCAGGCTAGTCAAACACGACTCACCCAGCCAACACACTTTTCGTCCCTCTTCCTTCTGGGAGAAGGCTCAGGAGCTTGAAGACTCGTATGGCCAGATTTGGGAACGGCTTCTTTCCAACTGTGATAAGACTGCTGAACGGATCCTGACCCAGATCTGGGCCGTACCCTCCAAATATCCGGACCTGCCTCTCGGTTTTTTAACACTACCTTAATTTCCATTTTTCTATTTATGATTTATAATTTAAATTTTTATATTTACTAATTTCTATTTTTAATATTTAATATTTGTAATCAAGGGAGCAGAAAGCACAGAATCAAATATCGCTGTGATGATTGTACGTTCTAGTATCAATTGTTTGGCGACAATAAAGTATAAAGTAAGTATATACACTAGCTTATGTATTTATATTTATTGTGTTTTAATTATTATGTTCTTTATCTTAATATGTTTTGTTTTTGTGCTGCATCAGATTCAGAGTAACTCATTCCCCTTTACACTTCTGTACTAGAAATGACATTCTTTCTCTCTCCCCCCTCCTCCTCCCTCCCTCCCTCTCTCTCTTTCTTCCTTTCTCTCTCATCCTGAGCTTTCAGCATCACTTGGGTGCCACAGCTGGACATTCCGGAGAGCCAGGTCAAACCCTGAACTGCACATGAGATTCACAGCTCAAGATTCAAGATTTGTTTAATGTCATTTCCTGCACACAGGTCCTCCAAGAGGCCCACAGCCTTGGGTTTGGAGGTCTGCGAGCCTCAACGACCTGGAGAGCTACGTTGGTTGGAGTCAGGGCTTTATGCTTTGGCTCCCGGTAGGGTCACCATGCCAACCAGGTCAAAGGGTAGAGGCCAGACACCAGTCCTCCGGGTTGGGGGGTTCAGCTCAGGGCTAACAACCCTGACTGGTCAAACAAAACTGTTACAGAAACAGCAATGAAGAGTCCTACATGTGAGAGCGTTAGTGTTCCTGAGTCTCCACCCGGGACTTGCACGACTGACAGTAGTGAGGACCAAGAGGAAGCTACTGACATGGTGAAGGAAGCCCTGAACACCACCAGAGATGAAGGACCTTCATTGCTGCCCTAAACGCCAGCAGTGTAACGAGCATTCTGTCGTAGTGTTTGTTCTGTTTTGACAAGTGTAAAGGAGAATGAAATAATTGTTACTCCCCATCCAATTCAGCACAAAAACATAATAAGATAAAAAACACAATAAATATAAATACATTAGATGGCTTATATTACGCAGATTGATTGTATGTCCATAAAGTGACTCTAGGCACACGAGTGTCTGTACATAAGGTAACTTTGACAGGAAGTGATAAACTCTTGGTGGGTTGGGGTTGTGGAGGGGTTGAGTTAGTTGGTGGAAGAGTTGATCAACCTCCCGTTTGTCTCACTCACAACACGCTGGAGGAACTCAGCGGGTCGGGCAGCATCCGTGGAAACGATCAATCAACGTTTCGGGCCGGAACCCTTCGTCAGGACTGAAGAGGGAGGGGGCAGAGGCCCTATAAAGAAGGTGGGGGGAGGGTGGGAAGGAGAAGGCTGGTAGGTTCCAGGTGAAAAACCAGTAAGGGGAAAGATAAAGGGGTGGGGGAGGGGAGGCAGGGAGGGGATAGGCAGGAAAGGTGAAGAAGGAATAGAGGAAAACACAATGGAGAGTAGAAGGAGGTGGAGCCATGAGAGAGGTGATAGGCAGCTGGGGGAGGGGGCAAGGTGACATAGTGATAGGGGAAAGGAGGGGGAGGGAATTACCGGAAGCTGGAGAATTCTATGTTCATACCAAGGGGCTGGAGACTACCTAGACGGTATATGAGGTGTTGCTCCTCCAACCTGAGTTTAGCCTCATCATGGCAGTACAGGAGGCCATGTATGGACATATCTGAATGGGAGTGGGAAGCAGAGTTGAAGTGGGTGGCTACTGGGAGATCCTGTCTGTTTTGGCGGACGGAGCGGAGGTGCCCGCTTGTCTCACCTGCAGCTTCAGTGATCCAGGTTCAATCCTGACCTCTGGTACTGTCTTTGTGGAGTTTGCAGGTTCACCCTGTGGGCTTGCTGTTCCCTCCCACGTGCCAAGAAAATGCTGGGATGTTAGGGTAATTGCCCACTGTAAATTGCCCCGAATGCAGGTGGGCAGAAGGGTCTATTTTAAGGGTTTGCAAGGACAAAAATGAGATTGGAGTGGAAGGGCGATTGCTTGATGGAATACATATGATGGGCCGAATGACCTGTTTCTGTGCTGAGTGGCTACAGCAAGGATGTGGGACCTGTTCCCCTGGCACTGCCAGCCAGAAGGACGAAGGCAGCAAAAGCATCGGGGATAAATCGCCTGGAAGTTGCCCTTCAAGCTGTACACCATCCTGATCCTGATTCGGAAGTAGATCATGGGCTCAGAAAACTGGCACGTTCTCCTCACTTCAAGGACTGCAACTCACCACCATCTTCTGAAGGGTAGCTGGGAGGGGGGGGGTAATTAAATGCAGGCTCAGTTTGCCACGCCAACATCCCCTTCAAAAGAAAAGCAGACAAGGATGTTAAGACACTGGGGGGAAGGCTGACTGATGCCCTGTGTGGGATCAGTCAGCCATCGTTTCAGTACCAATAGCAAAGTTAAAAAGTTAAAGTCTGTCCCGAGCCTTGTGGCCCATCAGGCCGGTGCTTATGCCAAAGAGCCACTGCAAATGTCTGACAGTTAAAGACATAGTTCTATCAGGAAAAAGAGGAATTCATTTCTGGTGATTTGCAGCCCCCCCCATCTCCCTTCTCACCTTTTCCATTCTCCAATCTGTTCCCCCTCTCACCTGCCCATCACCTCCCCCGGTGCCCCTCCTCCTTCCCTTTCTCCCACGGTCTACTCATCTCTCCCATCAGGTTCCTTCTTCTTCAGTCCTTTACCTCTTCCACCAATCACCTCCTAGCTTCTCACTTTAACCCCCTCCCCCACCTGGTTATCGAGTCATAGAAAAGTACAGCACAGAAACAGGCCTTTTGGCCCATCTAGTCCATGCTGAACCATTTAATCTGCCAACTCCCATCAATCTGCACCAGGACCATAGCCCTCCATACCCCCACAATCCATGTATCTATCCCAGCTTCTCTAAAATGTTACAATTGAAGTCACAGCAGCACTTGTGCTGGCAGCTCGTTCCACGCGCTCATGACTATCTGCGTGAAGAAGTTTCCCCTCGGTTCCCCTTAAACTTTTCACCTTTCTCCCTTAATCCATGACCTCTGGTTGTAGTCCCACCGAACCTCAGTGGAAAAAAGCCTGCTTGTATTTATCTTACCTATACCCCTCATAATTTTGTATACCTTTGTCAAACCTCCTTCCAATCTTCAATGTATCTTACCCCTCACCTGGTTTCATCCCCAATGTGCCTGCTGGTACTCCTTCCTCACCCTCCATTTTGTACATGTGTTGCTCTGGATTTCCAGCGTCTGCAGAATCTCTTGTGTTCAAAGAGTAATGACAGTGCACACGGTCAACTTGGTAACAGAACTGAAAATCTCCTGCAAGTCCTCAAGGTTGGGAGAAGAACAGAGAGGCCAAGGCAGAGCTACTGAAGCGAGGGAGAAATATTTTTAGCCGGTGGAGTTCAGAATCAGGTGATACGATTGGATGGAGCCAATCACAGACTGAAAGGCATGAAGGGAAATTAACAGGAGAAGGGATGACGTAGAACAGAGAGAAACAAAGGCGCAGAGGCAGGAACAAACAGAAGTGAAATTAGAAGGGATAATTATACTCAGTGGCCACTTTATTAGGAACTGTACCTTCTGTAACTAATAAAACGGCCTCTGAGTGTACATTTGTGCTCTTCTGCTGCTGTAGCCCATCCACTTCAAGGTTCAACATGTTGTGCATTCAGAGATGCTCTTCTGCACACCGCTGTTGTAACGTGTGGTTATTTGAGTTACTGTCGCCTTCCCGTCAGCTTGAACCAGTCCGGCCATTCTCCTCTGACCTCTCTCAATAACAAGGCATTTTCGCCCACCGAACTTCTGTTCACTGGCTGTTGTTTTGTTTCTCGCACCATTCTCCGTAAATTCTGGAGACTGTTGTGTGTGAAAACCCCAAGAGATCGGCAGTTTGTGAGATACTCAAACTACCCCATCTGGCACCAGCAATCATTCCACCAATCAAAGTCATTTAGATCACATTTCTTCCCTATTCTGATGTTTGGTCTGAACAATAACTGAACCTTTTGACCACGTCTGCATGCTTTAATGTATCGAGTTGCTGCCACATGATTGGCTGATAAGATATTTGCATTAACGAGTAGGTGTACGGGTATACCTAATAAAGTGGCCACAATGTGTAGAATTTTCAAAGAGAGGAGAGATGAGGAGATATTGGGGGCCTCAAGAGCTCTTTGAAGCTGAAAGATTTAATATCTGAATACTTGAATTCTGGAATGGTTGAGTTCAGTGACACGTGAAAGGGAAAGCTCCTCAGAATATTTTTATACCCTCACAGGATCAGGGCATCAGTTTCCCAGTATTTAGAGTCATGGAGTCACAGCACATTAGAGCAGAGAAACAGGCCCTTCGGCCCATCTAGTTAATTGGCCTAGTCCCATTGACTTGCACTCAGATCATGAACCACTTTACCCCTCTCTTCTATGCACTTATCAAATTTCACCTAAATGTTGAAATACTAATATTTGTTATCAGGTAAGTGCAATTATGAAGAAAACATGGCAGTGCCTCTACTTCCTGAGAGGTTTGCAAATACTCAGCATGACATCTAAAACTCTGACAATCTTCTTTAGATATGTGGTGGACAGTATATTGACTGGCTGCATCACAGCCTGGTATGGAAACACCAATGCCCTTGAACAGAAAATCCTACAAAACGTAGTGGATACAGCCCAGTCCATCACGGGTAAAGCCCTCCCCACCATTGAGAACATCTGCACAGAGCGCTGTCGCAGGAAAGCAACATCCATCATCAGGGACCCCCACCACCTAGATCATGCTCTCTTCTCACCGCTGCCATCAGGAAGAAAGGACAGGAGCCTCAGGACTCACACCACCAGGTTCAGGAACAGTTACTACCCCTCAACCATCGGGCCCTTGAACCAAAGGACTTAACTTCACTCAACATCAATTGGTCCCACAACTAATGGACTCCATAAGACCATAAGATATAGGAGCAGAAGTAGGCCATTCGGCCCATCAAGTCTGCTCCACCATTCAGTCGTGGGCTGATCCAATTCTTCCAGTCATCTCCACTCCCCTGCTTTCACCTCATACCCTTCAATGCCCTGGCTAATCAAGAACCTATCTATCTCTGCTTTAAATACACCCAATGACTTGGCCTCCACAGCTGCTGATGGCAACAAATTCCACAGACTTACCACCCTCTGACTAAAGTAATTTCTCCGCATCTCAGTTCTAAAAGAACGTCTTTCAATCTTGAAGTTGTGCCCTCTTGTCCTAGAACCCCCTACCATGGGAAATAACTTTGCCATATCTAATCTGTTCAGGCCTTTCAACATTCAGAAGGTTTCTATGAGATCTCCCCTCATTCTCCTGAACTCCAGGGAATACAGCCCAAGACAGGCCAGACGTTCCTCATATGGTGAGTAACCCTTTCATTCCTGGAATCATTCTCGTGACTCAGGCCAAGTAAGGCTGCACTTGGAGCATGGTCAACAGTTTTGGGCCCCGTATCTCAGAAAGGATGTGTTGTCAGTGAAGAGAGTCCAGAGGAGGTTCACAAGGAATGAAGGGGTTAACATATGAGGAGCGTTCAGCAGCTTTGGGCCTATACTCACTGGAATTTAAAAGAATGTGATGGAATCTCATTGAAATCTACCGAATGTTCCAAGGCCTAGATAGGCTGGATGTGCAGAGGATGTTTCCTCTGGTGGGATTACCCAGGACTAGAGTGCACAGCCTCAAGATTGAGGGTTGGCCTTACAGAACAAAGGTAAGGATGAATTTTTTTTAGCAAGAAAGTGGTGAATCTGTGAAATGCTCTGCCACAGACTGCAGTGGAGGCCAAGTCCGTGGGTATATTTAAGGCGAAAGTTATAGTTTCCTGATCAGTCAGGGCATCAAGGGATCTGGCCAGAAGGCAGGTGTACGGGGTTAAGTGTGATCCAGGATCAGCCATGATGCAATGGCAGAGCAGACTCGATGGGCTGAATGGCCTATATCTGCTCCTATGTCTTATGTCTTATGGATTCACTTTCAAGGTCGTTTCATCTCATGTTCTCAATATTTATTGCTTATTTATTATTATTTCTTTTGTATTTGGACACTGGTTGTCTGTCCACCCTTTTGGGCCTTCTATTGATTCTGCCCTGGTTAGTGGATTTACTGAGTATGCTCGCAAAAAAACAAATCTCAGGGTTGTATATGGTGGCATATATGTACTTTGATAGTAAATTTACTTTGAACTTTGAAAAATTTATTCCCCATCTCCAATTGCACTTGAGTTTCCCTTCCTGAACTGCTACAGTGGGTGTGGTGAAGGAACTCCTGCTGAGTTCTTGGGGAAACAAAAGGGAAATGCTGGAGGAACTCAAGGGGTCAGGCAGCATCTGTGGAGGGGAATGGACAATCTTGTTTGAGAACCCTCACCTGAACTTTTGAGGAGCTAGATCCAGTAGCAGTGAATGACTGGCAAATACTTGCAAACTTTAGAGAGTTAGAGAGGGTGCAGAGGAGATTCACTGGGATGAAGCCCAGGTTAGAGAGCATGTCTTGTGAGGAGACTTTGTGCCAGCTGAAGTTTTTCTCTTTGGAGCAAAGAAGGATGAGAGGTGACTTGATGCAGGTGTACAAGACGATGAGAAGCATAGAAAGAGTGGACAGTCAGCCTTTTTCCAAAGGGCAGAAATGGCTAATAAGAGGGAGCATAATTATAAGGAGATGGGAGTAAAGTATGGGGGGGATGTCAGAGCAATGTTTTTTAACACATAGAATGGCTGTAGAGGTAGATACATTAGAGGTTATAAGTGACTGTTGGATAGACATCTGTAAGGAAGAAAGATAAATACATATGTGGAATGGAAAGGCTAGATTGATCTTGGAGTAGGTTAACAGGTCAGCACAATATTGCGGGACGAAGGGCCTGTACCATGCTGTACAGTTCTATATTCTGTGTTTTACGTCTGAAGTCAGACTTGCAGGGAAGCCTGTGGACTGAGGCGTTCTTCTCTGACTGCTGTCCTTGTCCTCAGTGACAGAGATCACGGATATGGGAAGTGTGGTTAGAGCGGTCTATGGGAATAAACATTCCTACAGGGCATCGCGGGAGCGTAGGGGTTGGAGCAACGCTATGACAGCTCAGGGCATCCGGAGTTCAGAGTTCAATTCCGCCGCCTTTTTGTAAGGAGTCTCTGTACGTTCTCCCTGTGAAATGGATGGGTTTCCCCCGGTGTTAAAATGCAGTGCATTTTGTAAATAGCTCTCATGGTAACACGATGCTGGAAAGAATGCAGGCTCAAGCTGGTGGTTATCCTCTTCTAGTTGAAGGTTTTTCAAATGTAGATGCCCAAAATCTGAAATAAAAGCCAACTGCTGGAAAATCTCAACAACCTGACAGAAGGAGACAATATCTCATATTGAAGACCCTTCATCAGCTTTCATCAGGCCTGGTCTCGCTGGCTGTTACTTTCATGGCTTCTCTCTCAAGCCCAGTAATTTCAGTGAAATAGGTTTAGGGTTAAAGTGAATTATGAACCGTCCATTTTCTCCTCAGATAAGAAGATAAGAAATAGGAGAAGGAGTCGGCCATCTGGCCTGTCGAGCCGGCTCCGCTATTCAAGAAGATCATGGCTGTTCTGACTGCAGACTCAGCTCCACCAATCTGCCCTTCCCCAAAACCCTTAATTTCCCTGCCATGCAAAAATGTGTGAAATACATTTAATTGTGTAGCCTCTACTGCCTCCCAGGCCATTTCTCCTCATCTCCATCCCAAATCTATGCCACCAAATCCCCTTCCCAGGCCGTTTCTCCTCATCTCCATCCCAAATCTATGCCACCAAATCCCCTTCCCAGGCCGTTTCTCCTCATCTCCATCCCAAATCTATGCCACCAAATCCCCTTCCCAGGCCGTTTCTCCTCATCTCCATCCCAAATCTATGCCACCAAATCCCCTTCCCAGGCCGTTTCTCCTCATCTCCATCCCAAATCTATGCCACCACATCCCCTTCCCAGGCCGTTTCTCCTCATCTCCATCCCAAATCTATGCCACCAAATCCCCTTCCCAGGCCGTTTCTCCTCATCTCCATCCCAAATCTATGCCACCACATCCCCTTCCCAGGCCGTTTCTCCTCATCTCCATCCCAAATCTATGCCACCAAATCCCCTTCCCAGGCCGTTTCTCCTCATCTCCATCCCAAATCTATGCCACCACATCCCCTTCCCAGGCCGTTTCTCCTCATCTCCATCCCAAATCTATGCCACCAAATCCCCTTCCCAGGCCGTTTCTCCTCATCTCCATCCCAAATCTATGCCACCAAATCCCCTTCCCAGGCCGTTTCTCCTCATCTCCATCCCAAATCTATGCCACCAAATCCCCTTCCCAGGCCGTTTCTCCTCATCTCCATCCCAAATCTATGCCACCAAATCCCCTTCCCAGGCCGTTTCTCCTCATCTCCATCCCAAATCTATGCCACCAAATCCCCTTCCCAGGCCGTTTCTCCTCATCTCCATCCCAAATCTATGCCACCAAATCCCCTTCCCAGGCCGTTTCTCCTCATCTCCATCCCAAATCTATGCCACCAAATCCCCTTCCCAGGCCGTTTCTCCTCATCTCCATCCCAAATCTATGCCACCACATCCCCTGGCTCCTACCCAAGTGCTCCTCTCTCTAGAAGTGTGTTGTAGCATTGCACTGTTGTAAGGCAGACCCTCTCACTTCATTAATTATTGATGTTATATTGAAGCTCCCCTAACCGAACCCTTTTATAATGTTTCATCACTTTCCTGCTCCCCTTTTCCTGTGTGAAGGGGCCTAAATATTCAAAGAAATTTTCCAATTCAGATTATCCAAACTTGCCGTATTTTCCCTTCTCTCTTGTGCAAGCCATGAGACGGTAAGCCACAGGAGCAGAACTAGTCCATTCGGCCCATCGAGTCTGCTCCACCATTCCGTCATGGCTGATTTATCTTCCATCTCAACCCCATTCCCCTATCTTCTCTCTGCGACCTTTGACACCTTTACTAATCAAGAGCCTGTCAACCACTGCTTTAAGTATACCCAATAACTTGGCCTGCACTGCCGTCTGTGGCAATGAAACTACACAGATTCTGGCTAAAGAAATTCCGCCTCATCTCTGTTCTGAATGGATACTCTTCTATTCTGAGGCTGTGCCCCCTGCTCCTAGACTCTGCCACTTTCAGAAACATCCTCTCCACATCCACTCTGTCTAGGCCTTTTCCACTAAGTTTCAATGAGATTCTCTTCTAAACTCCAGCAAGTACAGGCCCAGAACCGTCAAATGCTCCTCACGCATTAACCCTTTCTTCCTGAGATCACTCTTGCAAATCTCCTCTGGACAAGGTTGGACATGGAACTTCTCTTTGCATACTGAAGGTCCCCCTCAGCAATCCCTTCCAGAGTATTTAACCACTTCCCATCCTTTCCATTCCTGCAGGGAGGGTCCTATCTGAGGAGATCAAAAGCACTAAAACTATAATTTTCTTTGAAAGTTTTTTTTGCTTATTAGTTAAATTAGTTACAGGAAGAGAGGAAAGGGGTACCTGACAGACATTCAACTATCAACTGACTGGGTAGAGAGAATCTACCTTCCTTCTGATTGGCTGTGGGAAGCAAGACACAGGATGGGGAAAGTTTAGCTTTATTTGTCCCATATACATCAAAAGTTAAATGCATTAGTTGTGTCAAATCAAATCAGTGAGGTTGGTGCCGGGCAGCCTGCAAGTGTTCTGGTGCCCACAACTCATTAACCCTAACCCATACGTTTTTGGACTGTGGGAGGAAGCTAGAGCACCAGGAGGAAACCCACGTGGCCACTGGGAGAACGTACAAACTCCTTATGGACAGTGGCAGGAATCAAACCCCGATCTAACAGCTGGCGCTGTCAAGTGTTGCGCTAACCGGTATGCTACCATACCGCCCGTTAATTGAGGAGTCAGGAGTCCAATGGAGGGAGCCAGGAAGCATGGAGACCAACCATGTAATGAGAACTCCAGGAGGATGTTCTGGCCTAGTTGGCAACAATCTAGGAGATAGCGGATGGGGTGGAGGAGGTGAAGGATACGGAATGGGGGCAAGGGGTAGGGTTGGTTTCTTGAACCTTTCGTAAACTGCGGTGGAGGCCAAGTCCATGGGTATATTTAAAGTGGAAAGTCGATAAGACTCCTGATTGGTCGGGGCATCGAAGGATATAGTGAGCAGGCAGGTGTATGGGGTTGAATGAAGATTCAGGATCAGCCATGATGAAATGGTGGAGTGGACTAGGGCTGAATGGCCTAATTCTGCTCCTATGTCTTATGGTTTTATATGTAGGGATAGTGGGATCTCTGGATTTCCTCTGGGTGCTCCAGTTTCCTCACACATTCCGAAGACGTGGGGTGAGTAGGTGAATTGGTCACAGGGGCATAATCGGCGCGCCCTGGGTTTGTTGGGCTGGGAGGGTCTGCTACCATGCTGGCTCTCTAAAAAAATTATCTAAAAATGTTATTTGCTTACTTTTATTGCTTGCATGGTTTTTAATTGCTCTCTGCACATTGGGTGTTCAACGATCTTTTTAAAAACAGACTCTTTTGAGGTTTCTTTGTTTCGTGGCTGCCTGTAAGAAGACGAATCTCAAAGTTGTACAATGTATACAAACTTTGATAATAAATGTACTATGAACTTTTGGTGAGCACGGTAGTGCAGTGGTTAGTGTAACACTACCACACTGCCAGCGACCCGGGTTTAATTCCCACTGTTGTCTGTAAGGAGATTGTATGGTCACCCTGTGACTATGTGGGTAGGTAACATTCAGCCTGGAAACCAGTCCCTGAACTTTTCCCCATTCCACCCTCATTTTTATTCCTTTCCACTTATCCGGGCTCTCCCTACTGCCTTATCCCCAATCCTTGAGCATTATCCAACCATCTCTGCCCTCAAAGCACACCGTCCCCCTGGTTTACCACCTCACCTCGCCCACCCTGATTGAGTGTTGCCAGTATTCTCAATTCTTTTTATTTCAGATTTTCAGCATCTGCAGTATTTTCTTCTATTTCCTCGGTGGTTACAGCTTCTAATAGCCTGAATCAGAATGAAAATCAGGTCTATTATCACTGACATATGATGTGGAATTTGTTGTTTTGTGGCAAGGCATAAAATATACTGTAAATTTCATCGAGATATTTTAACACTTTCAGTGGGAGATCACGCAGACAAACACGAGGGAGGCGCGAGAACTTTTAGAAGCATGGCTCTCTTCTGATAACTCTGTAAACAAACATATTGAAATAGACGCCATCTATGAACCCCTAAGAACCAAAGAAACACAAATCAATAGAATTCAAGTGTCAACTGAAGGGGTAGCTAATCAGGACTGAGGTAAACAAATGGGGAGGAGGCAAGCACTCCCAGAGAGAAACACCAACAACTGCACACTGAGGATGTCACCTTGACTGGTGATGAGATGTCTGCAAGCTAATTGTTAAGGTCGGTGAACACCACAACATCAAATGCCTCAACAAGAGCTACCAATATTCACCATCATCCTAAACAAGAAGATTTTATATATATAAAAGAGAGGGAAAACAGCGAGGTAGTGGACATCAAAAACACCTTTGTTGCCCATCTGTGGGGTCACCTTCCGGATTCCATCTCTAGATAAAGGATTTTCTTCCGAATTCCCATCTGGATTTATTAGTGACTCTGTCACGCTGGTGACCTCTGCTGTTGGATTTCTCTACAGTGAAATCTTTAACTTCTGTCCTATAATTAACGCGTTTCACAGAATTGATTTATTGAATATAGTTCATGAGCAGAAGGCTGGACCGCTGTGGGGAGGCTTGAGTGGGAGTTGACCAGCAGAGAGCAGTTGGACTGAATGGCCTAAGGCTGAGGTGCAATTACTACGTACGGAGTTGGACTTAATCTCAACTCCATCTGTGGAGCACTGCACCCTCTAGTGGTCATAGTGTGAAGCTCTGGCAAATTTATTCTGGGTACCTTCCAAACTGATAGCATGAACATCGATTTCTCTTTCTGGCAAACAAATTCGACCTCCTCCCTTCCTCTGACCTTTTACTTCTTCACACTTATATATTGTTTATCTCTGGGTCTGTTCCTCCTCCCCTTTCTCCTATGGTCCACTCTCCCCTTCTATCAGATTCCTTCTTCTCCAGCCTTTGACCTTTCCCACCCACATTTTTCACCTATCACCTTCCAGCCAGCTTCCTTCCCCTCCTCCCACCCTTTTATTCTGACATCTTCCCCCTTCCTTGTCAGTCTTGAAGAAGGGTCTTGGCCCGAAATGTTGACTTTCCTATATATACTGCCTGATCTGCCGAGTTCTTCCAAAGTTCCAATCAAAACGTGAATTCTGAATTAATAGGAGTAAAATCCAATATTCCAGAAGATCTGCCTGTTTGGTCTGCTTGGCAGTAAAAAATTATCATTTTAATGGGGAAGGGGGGGCTAAAAGAATGGGTGATGGGTAGATAGAACCAGATGGGGGAGGGACTAAAGGAAGGAGTGATGGACAGATAGAACCACAGGGGAGGGGCTAAAGGAAGGGGTGATGGGTAGATAGAACCAGAGGGGGAGGGGAGACTACAGAAGAAGAAACACAGGTATGATGAGAAAGTGGAGATATGACAGGTGAGCAGGAGCAGAAAGAACCTAGGGGAACTGGTAAGAGTTGGGAAGAAGGTGGAGATACTTCCAAGGAAGTCCAAAGGATTCAATGAGTTTGTACGCTCTCCCTGTGGCCGTGTGGACGTCCTTCAGTTGCTCCAGTTTCCTCCCACATTCCAAACACATACTGGTTAGTAGCTTAATTGTCATTGTAAATTGCCCTGTGATTAGGCTGGGGTCAAAATGAACGATTGCTGGCTGGCACGGCTTGAAAGGCTGGAAGATACTATTCAGCGCTCTATCTCCGTAAATAAATATTTATTTACATTTTCCATCTCTGCTCTGCTCCCTCCATTCTCATCCCCAGCAACTTTCAACATGGCCATCCCTAAAGGCAGCTAAAAGTCAATCACTCACGCACTGCAGTGGGTTTTGAGATACCAAATAAGGACATCAGTGATCAGATACGTTCTTACCAAAATCCTTTTGAGTCCTTGGTTGTCATCACCAAGACTAGATTTAGTTGATTAGCTGGAGTTAAATTCCAGGTTGCTTTGGTGGAATGTAATCTTGTGTCTCTAGATCCTGGTCCAGTAATCAGCATGGAGTCTGTTTGTTCTTCCTGTAACCACTTGGGTGTCCCCCGAGTGCGCTACTTTCTTGAGCAACACACACAAAATCCTGAAGGAACTCTGCAGGTCAGGCAGCATCTATGAAAATGAATAAACAGCCAACCTTTCCAGCTGAGACTGTTCATCAGGACCATTGAGAGCATACTTACCAACGGCATCTCAGTGTGGTATGGCAATTGTCCTGTATCAGACTGCAAAGCACTCCAGCGTGTAGTGAAAACTGCCCAGCAGATTATCGGCACCCAATTGCCCACCATTGAGAACATCTACCATAAACACTGCCTGGGCAGGGCAAAAAGCATTATCAGGGATGCATCTCACCCTAACCATGGACTTTTTACTCTCCTCCCATCCGGTAGGCGCTACAGGAGCCTTCGGTCCCGCACCAGCAGGCACAGGAAGAGCTTCTTCCCTGAGGCTGTGACCCTGCTGAACCTCTCAGCACAGCGCTAAGCAGTATTGCATCCATATTGTACTGTCTCAGTACTTTTATATTTGCGTGTTGTAGCACTTTTTTATTCGCAGTTATTTTGTAAATAACACTATTCTTCGCATTTCTGGTCAGATGCTAAATGCATTTCATTGGCTTTGTATCTGTACTCGGCACAATGACAATAAAGTTGAATCTAAATCTAAACCTGAAAAGGAAGGGGGAAGATGTCAGGATAAAAAGGTGAGGGGAAGGGAAGGAGGATATGCTAGAAGGTGATAGGTGAAGCCAGGTGGGAGGGGAAAGGTAAAAGACTGGATACGAAGGAATCTGATAGGAGAGGAGAGGGAACCTTAGGAGGGGCACCAGGGGAGGGTGATAGGCAGGTGAATGGAAGAGGTGAGAGGCCAGAGTGGGGAACAGAAGACGGAAAGCGTATGGGGAAAATGAATTACCGTAAGAAGCAAACAACATTCATGCCATCAGGCTGGAGGCTGCCCAGACAGAATATGAGGTGTTGCTTCTCCACCCTGAGGGTGGCCTCAACAAAGCAGAAGATGAGGCCATGGACCGGCATATTGGAATGGGGTTAGGAATTAAGATGGTTGGCTGCCTGGTTTATTCCCACATACCAAACGTATGCACATCGTTGGGTTAATGGGCATTGCCTTTACTGCAGGTGGGAGGTGGGAGAACTTGGGGGGGGGGGAGCTGATATGGGGGAAGTCGTTACAGGGAAACAGGTAGAGGAATGGGATTGGCGGGAATGTGCTGAGAACTAGGATAGATTTGAAAGGCCAAGTGGCCTCCTATATTAGAACAGCAGATGCTGTACAGGCCCTTCAACACACAGTGTTGTGCTGACCTATTAATCTACTCCAAGATCAATCTAACCCTTCTCTCCCTCCATCTTTCTATCATCCATGTGCATATCTAAGAGTCTCTTAAATATCCCCAATGTATCTGCCTCTCCACCACCCTGGCAGGGTGTTCCACATATCCACTAACCTGGGTAAAAAATCTACTTCTGACATCCACTCTATTCTTTCATATAATCACCTTCAAATTAAGCCCTCTTATGTTAGCCGTTTCTGCCCTGGGGAAAAAAGGTCTCTTATCTTATACACTTCTATCAAGTCACCTCTCACCCTACTTCGCTCCAAAGAGAAACGGTCTAGCTCGCTCAACCTATCCTCGTAAAACATGCTCTCTAATCCAGGCAGCATCCTGGTAAACCTCCTCTGCACCCTCTCTAAAGCTTCCACGTCTTGCCGAGAATGAGGTGACCAGAACTAAACACGATACTCTGAGCGTGGTCCAAGCAGAGTTTTATAGAGCTGCGCGGTTCTCGAACTCAGTCCCTTGACCAGCACACCACACACCTTCTTAACCACCCTTTTAGCTTGCGGGGAAATATGAGCTAGCTCCCCACGGTTCGCAGTGGGGTTCTTCTTGGAAGAGTTCCTTCCGAGGGTGAGGTTTAACCAGGGCTCCGGCAGATTGCGATCGAGCAGGGCTGGGAAGTGCGTGTTACGACGGAGGGTCAACAGATGGAGAGGGAGCTGTTCTCTCTCCCCTGCTGGCTGACGGCGATGCCTCGTGAGTGAACAGCCAACAGCTGCCGCCTGTCACAATCGATCGCTGCCACTCCGCTGAGTGCTGCCGGACCGGGAACAAATGCTCTCTCTCTCTCTCCCCCGACGCAGGCACCTGAGCCACCGGGGGCAGGAGCGGGTGGTGATGCTGAAGCCTCCTCGCACAGCTCCTCGACCATTTCAACAAACGGAACAGAGTGCACTGAGATAGAGAGGATGAAATAAAAGATGGACTTGCTATCACACCTCCCCCCCCCACCCTCTCTCTATCCCTCCCGAACCATCAGGAACAGCAAACCCCCCCCTTACCCACAGTGAGGTATATCCTGTTATGGAACACTACAGCACAGAGATAGGCCCATCCGCCCATCTAGTCTGTGCTGGGCTATTATTCTGCCTGCTTCCATCAACCTGCACCAGGACCACAGCTCCCCATACCCCTCCCATCAATGCACCTATCCAAACTGCCCTGAAATGTTGAAATTGAACTTGCATCCACCACTCGCGCTGGCAGCTCGTTCTGCACTCTCACCACCCTGTGAGAGAAGTTGCTCCCCCTCATATTCCCCTTAAACATTTCACCCCTCACCCTTAACCCATGGCCTCTCGTTGTAGTCTCACCCAAGCTCAGTGGGGGAAAAGAAAGCCTGCTTGCATTCACCCTGTGTATAACCCTCGTAATCTTGTGATGTCGGAAACATGTCCACCAAGCCATGTGCAGCAAGATCCCACAAAAATCAACGTGATAGCAATCAGCTAATCCATGGCAGTGATGTTGCTCGTGGGATGGGTTCTTGACTGAAGGGCAGAAACCCTTCAAAAATATTTGGGCGTGGATTTGAACAGGGCTGCCAACATCTTACTTTGTTTGACCACTATAGACAGGATGGGCCAAATACCCTTTTCTACATCAGAACTTTGTGCTGATTCTATAAATATTTATCCTTTCTTGAACCATGGCAGTCTCTTGTTGATGCTGGGTCTGAACCCTGGGGCTCCCTCCCCAAGGGCACTGTGGGGAGAATAGTTCATGAAGGCCAGAGCGTCACCATCCCAGGGGCAAATGGGTGGGGGGGGGGCGGTTGTGAGGGCAATAAACGTCCATGATGCTGGTAACACCCACATCTTAAGTGTAACCCTCAGGTTCAGCTAACACGTGTGTGTCCAGGGTGGGGCAGCCTCTGGCCCGGCCAAAATGAGGAATCTCATTTGTGTGGACGCTGCACGATGTGTTGTCCGGTTACAAATCCGAACCGTAAAATATCAGACAGTATTTATGCAATTAAACAATTGAACTTTATAAATCTTAATCTGACTATAGAGTTAGTAAAGAAAATAAAAAGGGAAAGGGCCTGTTTTAATGGATCAGTCTAACGTGCATGTTGGAGCTCATGAATTCGTCCATTTGTTCCCCATTGACCACCTCCGCGTGTCGCTGACTGTCGGACCCTCGCTCCGAGTCCACTCTGTCTGCCAGTCTACCAACTCTCTCCACTCGCGTCTTCTCTCTTCATCTCGCCAACAAAAGCCCGCAAAATCCCTGCTCCCAGACCCACAAGAAAGAACAACATGCCTCTCATTGGATAGTGCACATTCCAACCCCATTATCTCTAGTCATAACCCAAACATTGCTGCTACAGAGAAACCATTACCTTAGCAGTGAAATATTACGTGGCCAAGTGGTTAAGGCATTGGACTAGCGACCTGAAGGTCGTGAGTTCAATCCCCAGCCGAGGCAACGTGCTGTGTCCTTGAGCAAGGTGCTTAATCACACATTGCTCTGCGACGACACTGTTGCCAAGCTGTATGGGTCCTAATGCCCTTCCCTTGGACAACATTGGTGTCGTGGAGAGAGGAGACTTGCAGGATGGGCAACTGCTGGTCTTCCATACAACCTTGCCCAGGCCTGCGCCCTGGAGAGGGAAGACTTTCCCAGGCGCAGATCCATGGTCTCGCAAGACTAATGGATGCCTAAAGAAAGATTACAGAGAGCCCACTACATTAGCAGTGAAACCATACAGCGAGTTGCATAAGAATAAATAAAATTAGCAGGAATAAGCTGTAAAGTCCTTCAAGGTATTTCAAGAGAGATTCACTGGGGTAGTTGGTGAGAAGAAGAGGTTTTTCTGTCAGCGAATCATGTGGCAGCAACACAATGCATAAAAGCATGCAGACACGGCCAAGAGGTTCAGTTGTTGTTCAGAACAAACATCTGAATGGGGAAGAAGTATGATCTAAGTGACTTTGATGGTGGAATGACTGTTGGTGCCAGATGGGGTGGTTTGAGTATCTTGGAAACTGCTGATTTGCAGGGATCTTCATGTACAACAGCTTCTAGAGTTTACAGAGAATGGTACAAAAAAAACAAAAACAATCCAGTGAGCAGCAGTTCTGTGGGTGAAAATGCCTTGTTAATGGGAGAGGTCAGAGGAGAATGGCCAGACTAGTTTAAGCTGACAGGAAGGCCACCGTACAACAGTGGTGTACAGAAGAGCATCTTTGAATGCACAACACATCAGACCTCGCAGTGGATGGGCTACAGCAGCAGAAGACCACTGACATTCACCCAGTGGCCACTTTATTACGTACAGGAGGTATACAATCCCGAGATTTCACTCCAGGGTAGATGTTGGAATGTTTCCAGGACGAGACTATCCTGAACAAAGGGACAGCACTCTTTCCCAATTCCAAAGAAGGGTCTCATACCTGAAGCATTAACTGTTTCTCTCTCCACTGACACTGCCCGACGTGCTGAGCATTTTCAGCGTTATCCGTTTATACTTCGACTGTTTGAAATGATGCCACCATCATCAGTGAGTAAAGTAAGGCTGATGACAATCTTACACAATGATTTCCAATAAACATCCAATCAGAAAGGTTCAACTGAACTGTTGGGGCTGTGTATATTGTTCTTAATTACATCTTCACGGACACGTAAAAAGGTTTGAAGCAAAGACTGGATCTTTTACAACCCCAAGAGTCTCACTATTGATCCTTAAGTGCAGATGTCTGGCCCGCTAACCTACAACAATCAGGCCGGAAAGGCTCCAGACTCATAACAGACCGAAGGAAGTAATCCCAGCCAACTGTTCATGAACCTGGCGGTGTGGGACCTGAGCCTCCTGTACCTCCTTCCTGATGGCAGAAGCGAGAGTCCTCGATGATGGAGGCTGGTTTCCGGTGGCATGCTCTTTGTAGATGTGTTCAGTGGTGGGTAACGCTTCTCCTGTGACGGACTGGGCCGGATCCAATGCTCTTCCATTCTTGGGCATTGGCGTTTCCATGCCAGGCCATGTTGGAATTGGTCTACATCTGGTCAAATCTGATTGGATGCTCCTTCATAGTCTGCAGCCGGAATGTGCATCATCACTGTTCCACAATGAGCCTGCCAGATTCAGGTTCACTTATTTGCCTCAAAACACATAGCCCCTGATCATTTTGAGACAAGGAGTCAGATCACCCAATTGCTCTTCCTGGCATCACCTGGCTAATGACATCATTTCCTTTACTGACATGGAAATGACGATTAAACAAACATGCAGATGCCGGAAATCTGAACTACAAAGAAAAAATGCTGGAAGCACTCAGCTGGTCGAGCAGCCTCTGTGGAGAGAGAAGCGGAATGAAAGATACAGGTTGAAGCGCCCTGGATTGACATGGAGATCATGGGGAAGGGGACCATGGGAGAAAGAGGGTCATGAGAGTGTGCAAGTGGTGCAGGCGAACTCAATTTCAACATTTAAGAGAAGTTTGGGATAGGTACACGGATAGCAGGGGTACAGAGCGCTATGGTCCTGGTGCAGGTCACTAGGACTAGGCAGTTTGGCATGGACTAGATGGGCCAAAGGGTCTGTTTCTGTGCTGTACTTTTATAGGACTCTATGACTCCAAAGGGAGAGGGGCACCGGGGGAAATGATACGCAGGTGAAGAGAAGAGACAAGGTAAGAGGGAAGCCAGTGGCAAATTGAAGGAAAGGGAAGGGCATCTTCTATTTCCTTTCCACAGATGCTGCCTATAGCAAAACTGAACTAGGCACCTCCAGATCACCAACTCCTTGGGAAGCAAAGGCTTCAGTGACTGTCTGCAGTCTAAACGAAATATTGCCAGTCACTGGTTTTAAAGAGTTTTGCAGATAAAATGTGGCAGTTCACTTAGAAGACAGTTGTATGTAAACATTAGCATACTGGCACTGTGAACTGGACTAGATCGTTCAGCAAGAATCCGCAAGGTTTAGCGGCCTCTGGGGATGTCCAGCCTTACTTCAATCATAAGCTCTTGGGCCACTCCCAGATCTGGAGGTGACTGATGCAGAGACGAGTTCAAACACAACCACGCGATGATTTCTGGGTCCAATTATGAAGCTCTGGGAAGTTGGCTACCCCTGACCACAAACTGCCGTGCTGACGCAGTTTGCACATCAAACACTTGAGCAATGATGTCAAGCGCCCAGCTGTTATTTTAGCCTGTTGCCTGGGAAATTAGGTCACATTGTTGTCATAGGAAGGTGGGGCACTGGAACAGCTCACTGAATCAGCATCAGCAATCAACCAACTTCGGCCCAAAACATCGACTGTTTACTCCCCTCCATAGATGCTGCTTGACCTGCTGAGTTCCTCCAGCATTTTGTGTGTGTTCTTCAAGATCTCCTAGCATCTGAAGTCTCATGATCACTGGTCAATACCCTTCTTTCCTTTAGACAGTGGGTCCCATCACCCTCATTCTCTGACTCCCCACCTACCTCCTGACTCAGGATCCAACTTCCCAAAGCCTACCGACCTTTGGCTTCAAACCAAACATTTCCTCATCCTGACTCTTCCCTCTGGCTTCCCAATAAAACCCAGCAGGTTCAACGCCTTCCCCATTAACTGGTTAAAGTCCTTTGATGAGATTGCTGGCACCTCAACTCGGCCCCCAATGTCCAAATCAAAACTGTTCATTTTAGGCCTGACCTCAAAAACATTGGAGAGTTTCTTCAGTGTGCTCCGCTACAGTAAAGTTTTTAGATTATGAGAACACTCAGTCCTCGTTTATTGTCATTTAGAAATGCATGCACGCATTAAGAAATGATACAATGTTCCTCCAGAGTGATATCACAGAAAAACAGGACAAACCGAAGACTAACACTGACAGAACCACATAATTATGACATATAGTTACAGCAATGTAAAACAATACCATAATTTGATGAAGAGCAGATCATGGACATGGTAAAAAAAAAGTCTCAAAGTCCCGATCGACCTGAGTCCCCGATAGCAAAAGGGAGAAACTCCCTGCCATAAACCTCCAGGCACTGACAACTGCCGATAGCTTGGAAGCAGCCGACCACAGCCGACTCTGAGTCCGTCCATCCGAAAAAGTCGAGCCTCCGACCAGCCCCTCCAATACCGCCTCCCGAGCACCATCCTCTGCCGAGCGCCTTCGACCTTGCCCCGGCCGCCAAAACGAGCAAAGCTGAAGATTCGGGGCCTTCTCCTCCAGAGATTCCGGTTACTACACAGTAGCGGCGGCAGCGAAGCGGGCATTTCAGAAGTTTCTCCAGATGTTCCTCCGTACTCTCA
The DNA here is from genome assembly GCF_030028105.1 of Mobula birostris. Classification (NCBI taxonomy): domain Eukaryota; kingdom Metazoa; phylum Chordata; class Chondrichthyes; order Myliobatiformes; family Myliobatidae; genus Mobula; species Mobula birostris. The sequence continues at coordinate 4,867,952 of NC_092380.1, forward strand.
CGTCTGTCTCCATCAAATCAGAACTGTGCATGGTACCCTACCGCACTGCATCGCGCCGCCATCTTCTCCTCCTCCCTGAGATTGCGGAGGAAGCTGTATAAAGGCTCATTCAGTAGCAGCAGATGCCTTAGAGCTCACGAGCATCAGGAGCTGTTTACAGGTAGCATGAAGGTGAAGCCAATGTAGCCACTGATTCACTACCTGATCTTCAAAGCTCAAAGTACATTAATTATCAAAGTATGCATACATTATACAACCTTGAGATTTGTCTCCTTACAGGCAGCCACGGAACAAAGACACTCAAAAGAACCCATATAAAAAAAACTGTTGAACACCCAACGTGCAGAGAGAGGGGAAAAAAAAACATTGTGCAAACAATAACCACAGGCAAATAGTGTTCTGAACTGAAGTCCACAAAGAGAGCCCCATAGATCAGGGGTCCCCAATCTTTCTCACACCGCGGACCAGTTTAATATTGACAATATTCTTGTGGACCGGCCAAAGGAGGGGGGGACGTATTCAAGTTTAACGGTGGGCGTGACAGGGAATGAGGAAAGGTGCAGCTGACTCATATCATTTCATATCGTCAAATCATATCGTTTCCTCGCAGCCCAGTAGCAGATGCTTTGTGGCCCGGTACTGGTCTGCGGCCCGGTGGTTGGGGACCACTGCCCTAGATTAGCGCAGAGCCAAGTCGTGGAGCAGTGATCTGAACCCGGCCCTTCCCTCACCCCGGGCCCCGACACCCTGACCTTTTCAATCTGGCCTGGTGCCTAAATCAACCCTCTTGGGGTAGGTTCTCCCTGTGACTGTGCATGTTTCCTCTCACATCCTGAAAGCACATGGGTGGGTCGGTTAATTGGCTGCTGTAGATTGTCCCTAGAGGGTAGCTGAGTGGTAGAGGCCCAGGAGAGTTTATTTTTTAGGTTTAGAGATACAGCTCGGTAACTGGCCCTTCCATCCCTATGAGCCCACCCTGCTCATTACACCCACATGACTAATTAACCTACTAACCCGTACGCCTGTAGGATGTGGGCAGAAACCGGGGCACCGCACTAACACTGGCAGACGCAACCCCACACACCAACTAATTGGCCAACCCCTCTTTGGTAAGACTGCTGGGGTCCCAACTCTGACCCCAAGGCCCAAATCCAACATCATCCCTTCAACTCTGTCCCTGTCCCACGCGGTCATGGGGAGAACATAGAAACAAGGGCAGAATTGAACCTGGGCTGCTTGCACTCTCACAGTGTCGCACTAACCTCTACGTTACCTTGCCACCCCGACAGCTGGTGAGAATGTGGGAGGAATTAATTCAGGCTTAGTGAGAACGTTGTCTGATGGTTGGGGCAGACTCAGTGGGCTGAGGAGCCTGTGCCCATGCTTTATGTTCCTACAAATCTACAACCAGCCCATGCCCTTAATGGTTATTACCAGGATATGCAACAATGTTCTGACCTACCTTGTCCTGTCCAGGAGGATTTCCAGGTTCATGATCCATCAATCAACTGTACTCAGCTTGGTACAAGGAGACGCAGGCTTCAGTGGAGAGGTTTGGAGTGATTTGGTCAGCTTTATTTCTCCTGTTCCATATTGATGTGCTTGGCTGTCAGGCCAAGCTCCTCGTTCCTTGACTTGTGTCTATCTATAGGCAATCGTTAGTCTCATGAGACCATGGATTTGCACCTTGGAAGGTCTCCAGGGCGCAGGCCTGGGCAAGGTTGTATGGAAGACTGGCAGTTGCCTATGCTGCAAGTCTCCCCTCTCCACGCCACCAATGTTGTCCAAGGGAAGGGCATTAGGACCCATACAGCTTGGCACCAGTGTCGTCGCAGAGCAATGTGTGGTTAAGTGCCTTGCTCAAGGACACAACACGTTCCCTCAGCCAAGGCTCGAACTAGCGACTTTCAGGTCACTAGGCGAACGCCTTAACCACTTGGCCACGTGCCAACACACGTGTCTATCTAAGAGACTTAAATGCTCCAAATTTATTTGCCTTTATGACCACCCCTGGTAGAGCATTCCATATAACCACCACTCTCTTTGTAATTAAAAATCTACCTCTGACATCTCCCCTATACTTTCCTCCAATCACCTCAAAATTATGCCATTTCCACTGAGGGAAAAAGTCTCTGGCTGTCCACTCGACCTATGCCTCTTATCATCTTATACACATCTATCAAGTCACCTCTCATCCTCCTTTGCTCCAAAGAGAAAAGCTCTAGCTTCCTCGACCTATTCTCATAAAACATGCTCTCTAATCCAGGTAGCCTCCTGGTAAATCTCCTCTGCACCCTCTCCAAAGCTTCCACATCCAATATTCCTCTAATCTATTTTTTTTACAGCTGTGCGGACCAACCATTGCTCTGAGTTGGAACTTTTTACACAGCCTGAAATTTCCTACACTTTGATTTTGTGTATTATTTGAAGGCTATAATGAAAAACAGTACAACAAAGAAAACTTCTCATGTACCATAAACTTTTTCCAATTCCAATTTTTCCAGTTGTGCCCAATTCCAGCTACGTGGCAACAAAGGCTATGTGCACAGGAGCATTTCAGTTACTGTACAGCTACGCACCCGCGCAGCTTAAAGGGAACAGTGTCCACATCCTTTCTAGCCATTTCCACTTAGAAAAAAGTCTCCAGCTGTCCACTCTATCATTGCCTCTTATCATCTTCAACATGAAGTAGTCCCCCCCCCCCCCCGTATATTGACCAACCCAGCTTCTCCCACACATTTATTTGGTTATTATTTAATGCTAGTTCCTTAAGGTTGTTATAGCTGGGGGTGGTAATGGGGATAAGATCCCACTACCTATTAGGGGTCAGTGTTGGGGCCGCTTCTTTTTACGATATATATTGACGATTTGGATTATGGATTAAATGGTTTTGTGGCTAAATTTGCGGATGACACCAAGATAGGTGGAGGAGCAGGAAATGTTGAAGAATGGCAAAAGAATAAATCAAGGAAGGTAGTGCACCTGTGGCTGACAAGAGAAATTAGGGATAGTATCAATTCCAAAGAAGAAGCATACAAATTAGCCAGAGAAAGTGGCTCACCTGAGGACTGGGAGAAATTCAGAGTTCAGCAGAGGAGGACAAAGGGCTTAATTAGGAAGGGGAAAAAAGATTATGAGAGAAAACTGGCAGGCAACATAAAAACGGACTGTAAAAGCTTTTATAGATATGTAAAAAGGAAAAGACTGGTAAAGACAAATGTAGGTCCTCTGCAGACACAGAAACGGGTGAATTGATTATGGGGAGCAAGGACATGGCAGACCAATTGAATAATTACTTTGGTTCTGTCTTCACTAAGGAGGACATAAATAATCTTCCAGAAATAGTAGGGGACAGAGGGTCCAGTGAGATGGAGGAACTGAGCGAAATACATGTTAGTAGGGAAGTGGTGTTAGGCAAATTGAAGGGATTGAAGGCAGATAAATCCCCAGGGCCTAGAGTGCTTAAGGAAGTAGCCCAAGAAATAGTGGATGCATTAGTGATAATTTTTCAAAACTCGTTAGATTCTGGACTAGTTCCTGAGGATTGGAGGGTGGCTAACGTAACTCCACCTTTTAAAAAAGGAGGGAGAGAGAAACCGGGGAATTATAGACCGGTTAGCCTAACGTCGGTGGTGGGGAAACTGCTGGAGTCAGTTATCAAGAATGTGATAACAGCACATTTGGAAAGCGGTGAAATGATCGGACAAAGTCAACATGGATTTGTGAAAGGAAAATCATGTCTGACGAATCTCATAGAATTTTTTGAGGATGTAACTAGTAGAGTGGATAGGGGAGAACCAGTGGATGTGGTATATTTGGATTTTCAGAAGGCTTTTGACAAGGTCCCACACAGGAGATTAGTGTGCAAACTTAAAGCACACGGTATTGGGGGTAAGGTATTGGTGTGGGTGGAGAGTTGGTTAGCAGACAGGAAGCAAAGAGTGGGAATAAACGGGACCTTTTCAGAATGGCAGGCGGTGACTAGTGGGGTACCACAAGGCTCAGTGCTGGGACCCCAGTTGTTTACAATATATATTAATGACTTGGATGAGGGAATTAAATGCAGCATCTCCAAGTTTGCAGATGACACAAAGCTGGGTGGCGGTGTTAGCTGTGAGGAGGATGCTGAGAGGATGCAGGGTGACTTGGATAGGTTGGGTGAGTGGGCAAATTCATGGCAGATGCAATTTAATGTGGATAAATGTGAAGTTATCCACTTTGGTGGCAAAAATAGGAAAACAGATTATTATCTGAATGGTGGCCGATTAGGAAAAGGGGAGGTGCAACGAGACCTGGGTGTCATTATACACCAGTCATTGAAAGTGGGCATGCAGGTACAGCAGGCAGTGAAAAAGGCGAATGGTATGCTGGCATTTATAGCGAGAGGATTCGAGTACAGGAGCAGGGAGGTACTACTGCAGTTGTACAAGGCCTTGGTGAGACCACACCTGGAGTATTGTGTGCAGTTTTGGTCCCCTAATCTGAGGAAAGACATCCTTGCCATAGAGGGAGTACAAAGAAGGTTCACCAGATTGATTCCTGGGATGGCAGGACTTTCATATGAAGAAAGACTGGATGAACTGGGCTTGTACTCGTTGGAATTTAGAAGATTGAGGGGGGATCTGATTGAAACATATAAGATCCTAAAGGGATTGGACAGGCTAGATGCAGGAAGATTGTTCCTGATGTTGGGGAAGTCCAGAACGAGGGGCCACAGTTTGAGGATAGAGGGGAAGCCTTTTAGGACCGAGATTAGGAAAAACTTCTTCACACAGAGAGTGGTGAATCTGTGGAATTCTCTGCCACAGGAAACAGTTGAGGCCAGTTCATTGGCTATATTTAAGAGGGAGTTAGATATGGCCCTTGTGGCTATGGGGGTCAGGGGGTATGGAGGGAAGGCTGGGGCGGTGTTCTGAGTTGGATGATCAGCCATGATCATAATAAATGGCGGTGCAGGCTCGAAGGGCTGAATGGCCTACTCCTGCACCTATTTTCTATGTTTCTATGTAAATGGAAAGGTTGCAGAGAGACTTAGTCAGTTTAGGAGAGTGGGCAAAGAAATGGCAGATGAGATACATACAACGTTGGCAAATGTACGGTTGTACACTTCAGAAGAAGGAATAATTGGGCAGATTATTATTTAGATGGGGAGAAAATTCAAAAATTGGAAGTGCAAAGGGACTTGGGGGTCCTCCTGCAGGATACCCTAAAGGTTAACCACCAAGTTGGATCGGCGGTAAGGAAAGTGAATGCTATGTTGGCATTCATTTCAAGAGGAATAGTGTATAAGAGTAAGGAGGAGTTGATGAGGCTCTATGGGGCATTAGTGAGACCTCATTTGGAATACTGTGTGCAGTTTTGGGCCCCCTATCTTAGAAAGGATGTACTAATGTTGGAGAGAGTTCAGGGAAGATTTACGAGGATGATTCCTGGAATGCAGGGGCTAACATATGAGGAGCATTTGTCAGCTCTTGGACTGTATTCATTAGAGTATAGAAGAATGAGAGGGGATCTCATAGAAACATTTCGAATGGTGAAAGGGTTGGACAGAGTAGATGTGGAAAGGTTGTTTCCCTTGGTGGGTGAGTCCAGGACAAGAGGCCATAGTCTTAGAATTAGAGGGTACCCAGTTAAAACAGAGATGAGGAGAAATTTTTTTAGCCAGAGTCATGGATTTGTGGAATTCGTTGCCACATATGGCTATGGAGGCCCGATCATTGAGGGTGTTTAAGGAGGAGATTGATAGGTATCTAATTAGTCAGGGTATCAAGGGATATGGGGAAAAAGCCGTTAATTGGAACTAGATGGGTGAATAGTTTAGCTCATGGGGGAGCTGCGGAGCAGACTCGATGGGCCGAATGGCCTACTTCTGCTTCTTTGTCTTGTGAAATGCTCCCAGTGGTATGCACCTGAAATAGCCTCTGACAACCAAGCCCACCGTGTGGCTTAACCACTAAGCCTGGCAGAACTGTTTCTTCTAAAGAGAAGGGTCAAGGCAGGTAATGGAGCCTGAAAACCAATTGGGCAGATGGGGCTACCAGCCATGATTGGCAGCTCATCTAGGAGAAGGAAAACTCAGATCTCAAATCTCCGCTGCCTTGTAAACCCGAAGGGAAAATTCCTGAGCTGGAGTCCCTTAGGCAGTCCTATGTTGAGCTCAACACTGACTGGCAATTCCTGCGATGCTGCTGGTGCCGAACTGTATCGGTCACCGACATTCTTTTGGGTACATCAGATGTGCGAAGAGGGGGTTCTGCTACGTGGACAAAAGCTTGCGTATCCAGACAGCTAGGATGCAGCATCCATCGTCGACCCTGACTGACAGAAGGCCCATATTAAATGATAAAATTTGATGCAGCCGGGAAAATCGACTGTGCAAGCATCGGGATATAAAACGACTGCCAGTATCTGAAGTGTGATTGACCAAGAATTAATTATTGATCATCTAATGCTACTCCAGCGCCTGTGACCCAGATTCAATTCCTGCTGCTGTCTGTAATGGGTCCTTATGTTCTCTCCCGTGACCGCTCACATTTCCAAAACATACAGGTTAGTAAGATAATCAGTCGCCTGAGTGTAGTCTGGTGGTGTGAGATCAATGGCTTGTTACTGTGTTGTATCTCTGAACTAAAACGTAACACAACTGCCTTATATATTGAAGTCCTTGGTGGGTCAACAATTGACAGGGGTTAGGGGTGGCAATGGATATGGGGACCTTTAATTAAGCACTGCAGCTGAAAATAACTAACCCAGCTTTCTATTTTTGATGTCAGTTGTCCATAATTTCATAATAACCCAGTCAATATCTGCTTCTACCTGAATTATACAGAAATTCAAATCTGCTGGAAACCTTATTATCAAAGGCCGTTTGCAGGAGTAGGCCATTCAGCCCTTCGAGCCAGCACCGCCATTCACTGTGATCATGGCTGATCATCCACAATCAGTACCCTTTTCCTGCCTTCTCCCCATATCCCTTCACTCCGCTATCTTTAAGAGCTCTATCTAACCCTTTCTTGAAAGAATCCAGAGAATTGGCCTCCACTACCTTCTGAGGCAGAGCATTCCACAGAACCACAACCCTCTGTGTGAAAAAGTTTTTCCTCAACTCCGTTCTAAATTGTCTACCCCTTATTCTTAAACTGTGGCCTCTGGTTCTGGACTCCCCCAACATCGGGAACATGTTTCCTGCCTCTAGCGTGTCCAATCCCTTAATAATCTTATATAGTCATAGTCATAATCATAGTCATACTTTATTGATCCTGAGGGAAATTGGGTTTCGTTACAGTTGCACCAACCAAGAATAGAGTATAAATATAGCAATAAAAAACCATAAATAATTAAATAATAATATGTAAATTATGCCAGGAAATAAGTCCAGGACCAGCCTATGGGCTCAGGATGTCTGACCCTCCAAGGGAGGAGTTGTAAAGTTTGATGGCCACAGGCAAGAATGACTTCCTATGACGCTCTGTGCTGCATCTCGGTAGAATGAGTCTCTGGCTGAATGTACTCCTGTGCCCACCCAGTACATTATGTAGTGGATGGGAGACATTGTCCAAGATGGCATGCAACTTGGCCAGCATCCTCTTTTCAGACACCACCGTCAGAGAGTCCACTTATATCAATTTAAAGCTGCTGACCCTCTCCACCTTGGATCCTCTGATGAGGACTGTCTCACCAACTCTGGTTTCCCTCTTCCACAGTCTACCACCAGCTCCTTCTTGCTGGCACTGCTGTTATGATGCCACCCAGCCAGATTTTCAACTTCCCTCCTACATGCCGATTTGTCGCCACCTTTGATTCGGCCCATGACGGTGGTGTTGTCATCAAACTTGAATATGGCATTGGAGCTGTGCTTAGCCTCACAGTCATAAGGGCAAAACGGGTAGAGCAGGGGGCTAAGCACACAGCCCTGTGGTGCACCTGTGCCGATGGAGGTTGTGGAAGAGATAGTGTTACCAATCTGAGCTGCCACCCCAAATGTTATAAAATTTAGATCCCAAGTACTTTTGAAATTACAGTATTTGCTGTAACATCTTTCTAAACTACTGTACTGTCTGCTTATTCATGCTGATGTACATGTTATAGGTACACATCCAGATCTTTGTTTGCCGGTGTATGCACGCACTTGTACGAGTGTGTTCATAGTCATAGTCATAGTCATACTTTATTGATCCCGGGGGAAATTGGTTAAATACATAAGCTCTTTTCACAGCCCCTGGTTTTCCTACAGCACTTCACGGGCACTGAAGTATTGCTGATGTCAGAATCAGGTTTAATATCACTGACACCTGTCGCGAAACCTGTCGTTTTTCAGCAGCAATACAGTGCAATACATAAAATATTATGGAGGACGAGAAGAAATATATCAACTATAAACAGGAGGAAGTCTGCAGATGCTGGAAATGCAACCACGAGGCTCCAGTGACCCCAGTTCCATCCCAACCTCCAGTGGTGCCTACAAGTTCTCCCTGTGACCCCATGGCCTCTTGGCGTGTCCCTGCTTCCAAGTGATGTGGCTGTCAGGTGGATTGGCCATTGTAAACTGCCCTTAATTTAGGAGGGTGGTAGGACAATCACCATCAAGTCAACAGACTTGTGAGAGAGAATGGGCTTCAGGAAAATAGATAGGAGAATGAGATTGATCCCAGAGCTAGCATAGTTCAGATGGGTCAAATATCCTCCTTCCTTCTTAGTGAGGAAACGTAATATGGGATTAGATTATGAGAACACTCAGTCCTCTTTTATTGTCACTTAGAAATACATACATGCATTAAGAAATGATACAATATTTCTCCAGAGTGATATCACAGAAAACAGGACAAACCAAAGACTAACACCGACAGAACCACATAATTATAACATATAGTTACAGCAGTGCAAAGCAATACCATAATTTGATGAAGAACAAACCATGGGCACGGTAAAAAAAAAGTCTCAAAAGTCCCCGAGTCCATTGACTCCCGAGTCCCCGATATCAGGCGGCAAAAGGGAGAAACTCCCTGCCATAAACCTCCAGGCACCGTCAACTTGCCGATGCCTCGGAAGCAGCCGACCACAGCCGACACTGAGTCCATTCGTCTGAAAACTTCGAGCCTTCAACCAGCCTCCTGAGAGCCATCCTCAGAATCAGGTTTAATGTCACTAGCATATGTTGTGAAATTTGTTATAATCACGTTGCTGCTTGTGGGAGATTGCTGTGCGTATATCATTGATCACCCTATCTCTTGTGACTACACTTCCACAGGATCACATCTAGTTTTTTTGAGAAAAGCTGCTCACCCCAAGCTCTCCAGCAGAGGGCAGTCAAACACAAGACTGCCAAGCTGCCGCATTCACATAAGTGAATGAAACCGGAGCAAAGGGCATTTGGCTCCTGCAGCCTACTCCATCATTCAATATCACCGTCACTGATTTTCTACATTCATGAACAATCCTTTCACATTCAGTTCCTCTACTATTGAAAAATTAAATCATCTTAGTTTCAAAGGCAGCCTTCCAGAGTAGAGAATTCTAAAGATCCACTGTTCTGTGCATGGGTGTTTTTTTTTAAATTTTAGACCCAAGTGGCCTAACTCATTATTTTGAGCACCACCCCCCACCCCAGCAAGCCCTCCAAGAATTTTCTACCTTTAGAACACAAGAAAGTACAGCACAGGAACGGGCACTTTGACCATTTGTCTATGCCAAGCATGATACCAAACGGGTGTGCCAAGGTAGTACAGCTATTACAGTTCTGGGCGTTGGGGTCCAGGGTTCACTTCCAGCACCGTCTGTACGGGGTTTGTACGTTCTCCCCACGACTGCGTGAGTTTCATCATTCCGATGGGGACAGTCCGTAAGCATCACCGTGTCTCTGGTGCCAACACGGCACACCCTAATGCTGACCTGCATGCCTTTGGGTAGGAACTGGAGCACCCGGAGGAAACCCAGGCAGTCCCGGGTACAGACAGCGGCGGGAATTGAACCCGGGTCGTTGGAGCTGTGAAGCATTTCGCCAACCCTGCCTCCGTGCCACAATACCAGGGGAATAACATATCAAGCATGATAAGAAATGGGTGCGGACTGTAGCTGGTCCCACTCCTACACCAGTGCTGGCTTCGCGTCGATCTGCAGCAACTCCAGAACTTACTGTGCCAAATGGGGGCCATCAGTCTCCTCTGATGCCAATAGGGCTTGGCAACTTCCCTCTCACTTCAGTGGGGATTCTTGGCCTGAGGAACAGAGAAGGCATTATCGTTAAGAGACAATTGTTCCATTGTATTGGTAACACTGATTTGTAAGTGCTTTTAATTGAATTTTCAGATCATATTTTAATGCTATTTCCCTTTAAATCATTTCCATCGATTTAAAGGGTCATGCGGAAAGAGGGGAAAAATGCTAATGCACTTGGAGCAGAGATGAGTTTCTGCAATATCCTTGCATCCTATCAAAGGCTGCCCATGACCAAGACCTCAGTGAGTTTGATCCCCTGTATAGACAAGCCAAATTGAAAATAATCCATTTCTATAGTCTGGTACTTAAGCAAAAATACGTTTTTAATTAACCGCTGTCATAATCAGGGGAGGTCTGCTTATATGTGTAAAGGTAAGGTAATTGTTTAAAAGGTCAGCTCAGTGTGAAATATATATTTGAGATTTAGAATTAGATCTCAATTCTAAATCTGATTTAGAATTCAGGTTTAATATCATCAGCACGTCATGAAATTTTGTTAATTTTGTGGCTGCAGTACAATAGTAGCATAGAGAAAAAAATCTGTGAATTACAGTAAGTGTATATTTATATTAAATAGTTAAATTAAATAAGTAGAGCAAAAAAGTAAAAAAGTAGTGAGGTAGTATTCAAGGGTTCAAAGTCCATTTAGGAATCGGATGGCAGAGCGGAAGAACCTTCCTGATGGTAACAATGAGAAGAGGGCATGTCCTGGGTGGTTGGGGGCCCTTAATGATGGACACCACCTTTTTGAGGCATCGCTCCTTGAAGATGTCCTGAATGCTACGGAGGCTGGTACCCATGATGGAGCTGACTAAGTTTACAACTCTCTGCAGCTTATTATGATCCTGTGCAGTAGCCCCCTCCCCGACCCTCGCATACCAGCCGGTGATGCAGCCAGTTAGAATGCTCTCCACAGCACATCTATAGATGTTTGCAAGTGTTTTTGGTGACAAACCAAATCTCCTCAAACTCCAAATGAAATATAGCTGCTGTCTTGCCTTCTTTGTAGCTGCATCGATATGTTGTGTCCAGGTTAGATCCTCAGAGATATTGACACCCAGGAACTTGATATTGCTCCCTCTATGAGGACTAGAGTGTGTTCCCTCGTCTTAGCCTTTCTGAAGTCCACGATCAGTTCTTTGGTCTTACTGACACTGAGTGTAATGTCACAGATCAGATTTATAGTATTGCTACAGGTGAACTATAGAGTCATAGAGGACTACAGTGCGGACCAGACCCTTCAGCCCATCTAGTCCATGCTGAACTATTTTTCTGCCTAGATCCCATCAACCTGCACCTGGACCATACCCCTCCCATCCATGTACTTGTCCAAACTTCTCTTAAATGTTGACATCGAACCCACAAGATACCACTTCCGCTGGCAGCTTCCCCCACCCACTCTCATCACCCCTCTGAGGGAAGAAATTCTCCCTCATGTTCCCTGTAAGCATTTCACCTTTCACCCTTAACCTATGACCTCTAGTTCTGGTCTCAGAGAGGGTGCTACAAGCAGTTGAGACTGATGACACAGGAGCTGTTGTTAGTAAAAAAACAATGCTGGTGTCAACCTGTGGCTGGAGATGGGACAGGCACAACGTGCCATATATTGGTGGAGCTCAGGATTAACCTGGCCAGATCCTTACCTAGCTGATCAAGTCTCTCAGTGACCATTGCTCCTGTCATCCTCTGGATGGTTTCTGCTGGGTTGACACGTACAAAATACTGCACGTCCAGTTCATTAGCAAGACAGACAGCACAGGAGCTGCCTAGCTTTGGGTTATTGCCCAGTCCAGGCCCTCACCTGTCGCAGGCACCCGGGGAAGGAGCTGGAATCCGTACCAGGTTAAAGGGCTAATCCCTGCAGACCAGCTGTCCCGTTAATACTGCTCTCCAAAGTTCACTTCCTGGAAAACAAACATTGTCTGCAACTAGCCCAGAGTGAGAGGAGGAACTGCTGCGTGCTTGTTCTTACAGAAACGTGGTTCCAGGACAACATCCCATGCACCATCAATGTTCAGGCCCTGCCACTCAGGGACTTGTGCTAATATTATCTTGTGACAATATGTGATTTATTGTCACTATATAAGACCATAAGGTATAGGAGCAGAATTAATGGCCAATCAAGTCTTATCTGTCATTTCATCATGGCTGATCCAATTTTCCTCTCAGCCCCAGTCTCCTGCCTTCTCCCCATATCCCTTCATGCCCTGACCAATTAAGGATCTATCAACTTCTGCCTTAAATATACATAAAGACTTGGCCTCCACAGCTGGCTGTGGCAAAGAATTCTACAGATTCACCACTCTCTGGCTACAGAAATATCTCATCTCCGTTCTTCTAAAAGGATGCCTCTCTCTTCTGAGGCTGTGTCCTCCGGTCTCAGGCTCTCCCACCACATCCTCTCCACATCCACTCTATCAAGGTCTTTCACCTTTCGATAGGTTTCAATGCAGTCACCTCTCATTCTTCTGAATTCCAGTGAGTACAGGGCCAGAGCCATCAAACGCTCTTCACACGAGAAGCCATCCAATCCTGGAATCATTTTCGTGAACCTCCTTTGAAGCCTCTCCTGTTTCAGCACATCCTTTCGAAGATAAGGGGCCAAAAACTACATGAGCCATATTGTAAAATATGAACAGTACTGTGTTTTGCCCCAGAGGAATGTTGTTTCATTTAGCTGTGTACATGGGCATGTTTGAAGGCAACAGGTGATTCATAACATAAAGCAGTGCTGTACCACATCCTCTCCCATGATGGAGCTGGTTTGATGTGTCAACATTGATAACTACCTCAGATTATTTGAAACGATTTCTTTTATTGAATCAGTTCGAGTCTTGTCAGTAACTGGAAACAAACACAGCAACTTCAGGCACCCAGTGGGTTAAATACTGTTTACTTTTTTTTCTACACTATTCCGTTTAATACTCCCAGAGCAAAAACAGCTGTTTGGGGTGTGGGGGGAAAGAGGGAAGAAGGTTAGATTCTGCAAAGCTCCCTCTATAACATTCCAAAAACA
>NC_092380.1:6527122-6637122 GCF_030028105.1 Mobula birostris
AATTATTGTAACGTATAGTAATTTTTAATGTCTGGCATAATACTGCTGGCACAAAACAACAAATTCCATGACAAATTGTACATAGATCCGTGATAACAAACTTGATCCTGATTCGAATTCCCGAGTCTAACCAGTTGGGTCATAGACAGATTCATCTTCAGTAATTTGCTCTTCTCTTCCTTTCATTTCTGCTTAAACCTTCAGAACCTATAACTTCATATCTCACCCAATTCTATCCTTTTGCTTTAAATTAATTACACCCTCTGGCCTACTTTAACTCCAGCGGTACTTTATGGTCCCCAGACGCCAGCCTATTATACAACATTCTCACATTTCTTTCCTTAAAGCAAAAGCATGTGAGGACTTTAAACCTGTTCACTTTTGTAAAAACTTCCTTGCAAGCAGTCCTTCCCAAAGTGCTTGAGCTATCTACTTATTGCTTAATGTGCTGGTTATTTATTATTAAGGGACTCAGGAGTCTTCGTGCAAGATTCGTTAAAAGTTAGTGCAAAAAGAGAGTGAAACTGGTGAGGAAGTGTTCATGGACCATTCAGAAATCTGATGACAGATCTTCAGCAACACACACAATGGTGTGTTTTGCTCAAGGTCTCTGAAAAAGCAGTACAGTAACGACCAGACGAATACCTACTTACAGCAACTAAGGACAACTGTGTCCATTGCTTGGCCAAAATCTTCGAAAACAAACGCAGATGAATCAAATTAATGGTGATAGGGTGCCAGTTGTCCATTGATTTTAATTTTTTGTTCTCATCAGATTTTGGGATTAATATCATCCTGCTCTTTTTTTTATTCGTCCAAGAGGACCACAACCTCCTCATGGTTTAGAGGCTTGCATGCCTCAATGACACAGAGAACTATGTTGGCTGGAGTCAGGACTTTATGCTTTGGCTGTTGGTAGGGTCACCCATGCCAAACAGGTCAAAGGGTAGAGGCCAGACTAAGAGTGGCCCACTGGCCCTCCAAGTTCTGGGGGCTCATCTCAGGGCTAACAACCCTAACTGTTCAAACATAACTGTTACGGAAACAGCAATGAAGAATCCTTCTACATCTGAGTGTGTCGGTATTCCTGAGACTCAGTACTTGCATGTACTGAAAACCGAGTGACTGACACGATGAAGGAAACCCTGACCACCACCAGAGACGGAGGACCTTCATTGCTGCCCTAAACGCCAGCGGTGTAACAGGCAGTGAGTAAGTAAGAACTTTTTAATTAAAGTAGGTATTTTACCTACTTTAATCCAAGAAGAAAACATAAGGTCAAAAAAATACTTTAGCAATATTGATTGAAGGATAATGTTAACCAAGAATCTGGGGAGATTTCCTTTCATCCTCAAGTAGTGTCATAGGATCTTTCATCTCTACCGCACCTAAGAGAACAGATTTTAATGTCTGTCACCTCCAACTGTGTTGCATTTCCCAGGGCATTCACCGAAATGCCTTCCTCGATTAAATAAGTGGCATAAGTCGTGCAATTGGTTCCTTGTTATAGCTGGGGGTGGGGAGTGGCAATGGCTTGCGTCTCAAATAGCCTCTGACAACCAAGTCCAGCTCCTGGCCTTCACATGTGAGTTGGTTACTAAGCTCCGTGGAACCGTTTCTACTGACAAGAGATGGGGAAAAGGCAGGTTACTAGTGCCTTAAAATCAGTCACTCCAGGCAAATGGAGCTCGTCAGCCGTGGTTGGCAGCTCATCTAAGGAAACGGAAGGAAACCTCTGATCTCAAACCGCCGCTGCCTCACGGCTATGCTCACTCACGGGGGAGGCTTCGGGAGACATCCAGGGCTGGAGTCCCTCACGCAGTCCTACATTGAGTTCAATGCTGGCTGGCAACTCCTGCAGTGCCAGTGGTCCCAAACTGTACCAGTCTCTGGCATTGCTTGGGGTTCATCAGACGCGTGGACAGGGGGAGTCTGCTACATGGACAACAGCTTGCTCTCCATATCGTACTGCCCTGGCTTGTGTACTAGCTTATCACGTAGACAGCCGGGACGCAATATCCGTGATCAACCCCGACCAACGTTGGGCCTCATGATCACGAGGTCGAGTGGATAGGCGGAGACTTTTTTCCCGGGGCAGAAATGGCTTATACCAGGGGCCATAACTTTAAGATGATTGGAGGAAAATAAAAGGGGATGTCAGAGGTGAGTTCATCACACAGAGACTGGTGTGTGCGTGGAATGCGTTGCCAGGGGTGGTGGAAGAGGCAGACACCTCTGGGCCATTTAATAAACTCTTAGAAGGCCACATGGATGATAGAAAAATGAAGAGCTGTGCAGGAGGGAAGGGTTAGATTGAGCTTAGAGTAGGTTAAAATGCTGGCACAACATTGTGGGCCATAGAGCCTGTACTGTGCTTTAGTTTTCTACCTTTTATCTTCTAAAATATTGTGGGCACGTGGCCAAGTGGTTAAGGCATTGGACTAGCGACCTGAAAGTCATGAGTTCGAGCCCCAGCCGAGGGAACGTGCTGTGTCCTTGAGCAAGGCACTTAATCACACATTGCTCTGCGACGACACCGGTGCCAAGCTGTATGGGTCCTAATGCCCTTCCCTTGGACAACATTGGTGTCGTGCAGAGGGGAGACTTGCAGCATGGGCAACTGCTGGTCTTCCACACAACCTTGCCCAGGTCTGCGCCCTGGAGAGTGAAGACTTTCCAGGCGCAGATCCATGGTCTCGCAAGACTAACGGATGCCTTTAATGTTCTAAAGCAAATTAAATAAAAATGCTGAGAATACACAGCAGGTCAGGCAGCATCTGTGAGGTGAGATGAACAGATTCATTTTCTCTCTGGCTACTAGGTACACCCAGCGCTCTGTATTTTAGAACTGCAGCAGCTGAGACATGTTCTTTGATGGCTGCCAGGTTTTTTGCATGTGTGTGTGTGTTCAGATCTCCGGAATAGACTGTGGAGCTGGGAGTCCTGCCCACTGAGCCATGGTTGACAAAATGTTAAGTGGAGGGGGGGGGGGGGGAACGAGTATTTTTCTAAATCATTGTCAGTGCCTCATTTCCCTGACTACTGAATGGTGGTAGGGTGCCTGTCGGTGAGTGTTCACGCGTGGTATATTTATCCTTATTTTGTGTGTGAGGAATGTTTCCTAATAAAATAGTGTTTCCATGGCAACGGGGAATTTACTTTGGGTAGTGCTGGGATAGATGATCTCAGCCTCGGTGCTTATAGACCAAAGAACCATTGTGTAAGGAAACAATTAGTTACCCCCACCACTTTGGATCGAGTTCAGGACAAGTTTCTTTGTTCCGCGGACGTGAATCTTCGCCATTCTCTTCCCCCCAAGATATGGGAATGCCCAGCTAGAGTGTATCTTTTTGTCAAGTGATAGATGAATCTGACAGGGAAACAAAGTTCAAAGTTCAAAGTAAATTTATTTTAAAATTATGTATATGTCACCATATGCTAACTTGAGATTTTTTTTTTGCTGGCAATTATAGAAAAAATAAAGAAATACATAGAATTTATAAAAATGTATGCATAACAAAGACTGACAAGCAACCAATGTGCAAAAGGAGACAAATTTTGCAAATAATAAAATAAAAGTAATTTAAAAATACTGAGAACATGAGTTGTGGAGACCTTGAAAGTGGGCTTATAGGTTGTGGAGTCAGTCCAGACTTGATGTGAGTGAAGTTATCTTTTGGATCCTGAAGGTTGAAGGGTAGTAACTGTCCCTGAGCCTGGTCCTGAACCTATGGCTCCTGTCCCTCCTGTCCAATGCAGTAGAGAGAATTTAAACCACAGCCACGGCCCAAATCTGATGAACGGATAAGCAAGGCTTTCGGCCATTTTAATTCCGCTTCCCATTCCCATT
This sequence comes from Mobula birostris, assembly GCF_030028105.1. Classification (NCBI taxonomy): domain Eukaryota; kingdom Metazoa; phylum Chordata; class Chondrichthyes; order Myliobatiformes; family Myliobatidae; genus Mobula; species Mobula birostris. Next base: position 6,530,973 of record NC_092380.1, read on the forward strand.
CTGACATGTCAGTCCACGGCCTCCTCTACTGTCGTGATAAGGCCACACTCAGGTTAGAAGAGCAAAATCTTATATTCTGTCTAGCTACCCTCCAATCTGATGGCATGAACATTGATTTCTCAAACTTCCAGTAATGCCCTTCCCCCCCATCTCCTTCACCATTCCCCGTTCCCATTTCCCTCTCTCACCTTATCTCCTTACCTCCCCATTACCTCCCTCTGGTGCTCCTCTCCCTTCCCTTTCTTCCATGGCCGTCTGTCCTCTCCTATCAGATTCCCTCTTCTCCAGCCCTGTATCTCTTTCACCAAGCAACTGTCCAGCTCTTTACTTCAGTCCTCCCCCGTTCCCCATGATTTCACCTATCACCTTGTGTTTCTTCCTCCCCTCCCCTTGCCTTCTTACTCTTAACTCCTCATACTCTTCTCTTCTTACTCTTCTTACTCTTCATACTCTTCATACTCTTAACTCCTCCTTAACTCCTTACCCTTAACTCTTCCTGCCTTCTTACTCTTAACTCCTCCCCTCCCCCTGCCTTCTTATCTTAACTCCTCATATTTTTTTCTCCAGGCCTGCCAAAGGGCCTCAGCCCAAAACTTCAACTGTGCTCTTTTCCATAGATGCTGCCTGGCCTGCTGAATTCCTCCAGCATTGTGTGCGTGTTACTTGTAAGCAGACAAATCTCAAGGTTGCGTAATTTAGACATTCTTTGATAGTAAGTGTACTTTGAATCTTTGAGAAGAGCCTGGCCTGGATGACGGATGCTGCTTTCTTGTGGCAGTGTTCCTTGTAAATGTGCTCAATAATGGGGAGGGCTTTGCCTGTGATGGACTGGGCTGAATCCACCACTTTCTGTAGACTTTTCGATTCCTGGGCATTGGTGTTTTCATACTAGGCCGTGATGCAACCAGTCAGGATACTCTCCACCGGGCATCGATAGATATTTGTCAAAGTTTTAGGTGACACGCCAAATCTGCACAAACTTCTAAGGGCTTAGTATCATCTGTGACGAGAGTACACATAGATTAAGATGTTAACTGTCCTGTGCTGGCACCAGTGGGATCAGCAGTTGGTCTGCCACCTGTCTTCAGGAGAAAGAGAGATAAAGAAAACAATGGAGCAACATTTGGAGATGTTAATGAGGGAACGGAAGGAGAGCTGTCAAGATTGTCTCCCCTTTGAACCCTGAACTGTTTGAAGTGATGGACAGGCGATACCCCAGCAGGGGGATAAAAAGGGACAGGTTCGCTAAGGCAAGACACACACGACACCCCGAGGTAACGAGACCCTGGAAGCGGTGCGTCTCCCATAAGTCGGTGGGAAGTTTTGGAGGGCTAGTTGCGGGACCAAGCCATAGACGCACAGGGTGGGAAGGTACGATCGGCGGGAACCTGGTGTGTGTCCGCCCTTGCCTGGGTGCCAGGTTCACCGCAGAGAAATGATCGTATCTGGAAACGGAGGGGTCACGGTCGGTGACCTCAGAAGACATCACAAAGGGCTCGCCCGAAAGCTGACTGCGAAGAATATCGAAGGTCTGTGTGGAAGCCGTTTGAATATTCATTCATTTTTGCTCTCTCTCTCCTTCCCCCCACTGTCCATCACCACGGCAGTGATTACTGTGAACTGAACTGAACTCAGTTGAACTGAACTTTGCGTCACTTTGAAACTGGTCATTTACCCCTAGACGACGATAGAGCTTGATTGATCCTGTTATCCTAATTCTGTGTACATGTGTGTTTATCATTGCTGAACTGTTGCATTTATTATCCTTTTGATTAGAGTACTGTGTTGCTTGTTTCTTTAATAAAACTCTCTTAGTTCCAGTAATCCAGACTCCAACTGAGTGATCCATTTCTGCTGGTTTGGCAACCCAGTTACGGGGTACGTAACACATCCATGATCTGGTTGGACAGCAGTCTGGAATCAGGGGGATGCGTCTGTCACGTCATCTCCTGATGTAACATCGAGGAGTCTCCATTGAGTACCATCAATGAACTTGGGGCAGAGGAGATTTACCAGAATGCTGACTAGACTGGAGAGCACGTCTTATGAGGATAGTTTGAGTGAGCTAGGTTTTTTCTCTTTGGAGCAAAGGGGGGCTGAGAGGCAACTTGATGGAGATGTACAAGATGGTAACAGGCATAGATAAAGTGGACTTTTCCCAGGGTGCAAATGACTAATACAAGGGGGTATAATTTTAAGATGATTGGAAGAAAGTATGGGATGGGTGTCAGAGATAAGTTTTCTTAGAGTGATGGGTGCGTTGAATGTGCTGCCAGGGGAAGTGGTAGAGACAGTTACATTGGGCACATTTAAGAGACATGGTGAAAGAAAAATGGAGGACTATGTAGGAGGAAAAGGTTGGATTGATCTTGGAGTAGGTTAAAAGGTCAGTACAACATCATGGGCTGAAGAGCCTCTAGTGTGCTGTATTCTATGCTTTATGTCACTATTGATGACACTGATGATGTTAGTGATGATAATGATGATGCTGATGATGATTTTGTTGATGATATTGATGATGGTGATAATGATGTGAATGAGGATGATGATGCTGATGAGGATAATGATGTTGATGAGGATGATGATGTTGATTATGATAATGGTGATGATGATGATAATGATGATGATGTTTATGATGATGATGATAACAATGGATCAAAGGAAGATTTCAATACGGGTGAATTTTATTGGATGAAGATTATTGAATGACAAGGAGCTGGAACAGTAATGGATCTGACTGAGCGGTGGAGCAGACTGGGAGAGTGGGATAACCTCTTTGTTAATGTCAACAAGACAAAGGAGATGTTTTTTAAATTGTATTTTATTGAGGTACAGCGCAGAGTAGGCCCTTCCAGCCCTTCGAGTTGTGCCACCCAGAAACTCCTGATTTTAACCCTAGCCTAATCACAGGAGAACTTACAATGGCCAATTAACCAATACATCTTTGAAATGTGGGAGGAAACTGGAGCACCCAGATGAAACCCGTGCAACCATGGGGAGAACATACAAGCTCCTCTCAGGCAGAGGCGGGAATTGAACCCAGGTCGCCTGTACTGTAAAGTGTTGTGCTAACCACCACGCTACCGTGCAGCCCCAGGAAAAGTTATTGACCTCAGGGTAATTCGCACCACTCACAGCCCCCTTTATATCAGCAGCACAGCAGTGGAAACTGCAAGCGGTTTCAAACTCCTGGGTATGCACATCACACACTACCTCTGATAGGTCCAGAACACATCCTACACAGTCAGGAAAGCTCACCAACACTTCTTCTTTCTGAGGAGGCTGAAGAGAGCTGGAATATGCACATCCATACGCAAACCATTCTACAGATGCACAGTAGAGAGCATCCTAACAAACTGCATCACTGTTTGGGACAGAACTGCACTGTGGTGGACAGGAAATCTTTACAACAGGTAGTCTACACTGCCCAACACATCACCAGCACCAGCCTACCCACCATTGAGGACATAGATACAGAAAGGTGCTGGAAAATGGCCAGTAACATCATGAAGGATCCCACCCACCCTGCTCATGGATTGTTTGCCCCAGTCCCATCGGGGAGGAGGCTACGTAGCATCCAATCAAGGACCACCAGACTCAAAAACAGTTACTTCCTCAAGCAGCAAGACTGATCAACACCTCCACCCACTAACCCACCTCCACTTTATTATTTCCCGTCAGTCACCTTATGTTCAGCGTAGCATCACTTTATGGACACACAATCAATCTATGTATATAAACTGTCTTATGTATTCATATCTACTGTGTTTTTTATTATTATTGTGTACTTTTATCTTTTGTGCTTTTTTTTGTGCTGCTCCGGATCCGGAGTAACAATAATTTTGTTCTCCTTTACACTTGTGTACAGGAAATGACATTAAACAATCTTAAATCTTGAATCTTGTGTTCTCATATCAATCTGCTTAAGAGCCATCAGAAACCTCGTGCAGAGTCCAATCGGCTGAACAGCCGTGGTGTTTTGAATGGGCACCAACAGGCTCGATTGATCCCAGTGGAGAGAACAAAGCCAGCCTCACTGAGCCCTTGATGGAGCCCCTACTATTCTCTGCAGCAGGGGGCCGTAGCTGGCTCCAGGTAAGCAGAACATCTTTATTCCCCCCCTCTAGTCACACTGCCCCGGGCCTGTGGCATTAATGACTTGAGTTCTGTCTGTAGGACGGATCCTTGATTTAGTGAGCTTAAGTCCCTTCCTCCCCCAAAATTCAGTCTGACCATTTACTCCTTTTTGAAGAGGTTTAATGTAATTCTTCAAGTACTTTGCCGAGACTGGAGAGGTCCAGGGGTTAAAGGTCTGACTCTTGGATCTCCTCCCAACTCCTACTTCTTACTCATTTTCACCAACTTGCATACACATGCACATACACAGAGAAATCCTCAAACACATTCCTTGTTCCTTTCTCAGACTCTCACTTTCTCTTTCACCATATCCTCACCATCTTTCTTCCTTGCTCACTCTCTCTTCCCCATATTCTGCTCTTCATTTTCCTTGCTCAATGTCTCCCTCTCTCTTTATCCCTTTCTTGTCTCTATCCCTCTCTCTTTCTTTCCTTCACTCCTTGACTTTCAATCTCTATCTCTTCTTTCCTGCCTCTCTCTCTCCCTCTCTTCCTCTGTAGTGGATACTATAGAGAGCAGAGGAGATTTACAAGGATGTTGCCTGGATGGGAGGGTGTACCTTATGAGAATAGGTTGAGTGAACTCAGCCTTTTCTCCTTGGAGTGACAAAGGATGAGAGATAACCTGATAGAGGTGTATTAATCGTGTGGATAGCCTGAGGCTTCTTCCCAAGGCTGAAATGGCTAACACGAGGGGGCGTAGTTTTAAGGTGCTTGGAAATAAGTACCGAGGGGAAGTCAGGGGTAAGTTTTTCACACAGCGAGTTGTTGGGTGCGTGGAATGTACTGCTGGCGGCAGTGGTGGAAGCAGATACGATAGGATCTTTTCAGAGCCTCGTAGATAGGTTCATGGAGCTTAGGAAAATAGAGGACTATACATTAGGGAAACTCTAGGCAGTTTCTAGAGTAGGTTATATGGTCCGCACAAAATTGTGGGCCGACGGGCCTGTAATGTGCTGTAGATTTCTATGTTTCTATGTTCTATGTTCCTCTCTTGCTCATTGTCTCCCCCTCTCTCTCTTTATCTCTTTCTGTCTATCCCTCTCTCTTCTTCTTTTAATCTCTGACTCTTGGTTGCTGCTTCTCTCTCTCCCTTCCTCTCTTGCAAATTGTCTCCCTCTCTCTTCCTCTCTATCTCTTTTTGTTTCATTCTCTCTCTTTGTCTCTTTCACTCTTTGTCCTTCAATCTCTCTCGTACTTGCTGCTTCTATCTCTCTCTCTCTCTGTCATACAAACACAAATACAAACTTTTGCTCTATCTTTCACTCATTTATTCTGACTCTTTCTCTCGCTCCCTCTCTCTAACTCTCCCTGGGTTGGTTGCTTTCGATCGTACACACATCTATCTTGTATCAGTAATAAGTCTCTGAAAGATACTTCGAAAGCCTAGCATAGTGATCAATCTCTTCTTGGCTCTTCATTTCTTCAATTGAATACATATCTTTCTATATAAAGACAGAGTATTTACTTCTATGTGGAAGAAATCTTAAAACAGTCGTTTACAGAGACAGGTGCATAAAAAGGACCCAGAGGATCACTGGGGACCCGAGTCACCCCAACCACAAACTGTTCCAGCTGCTACCATCTGGGAAACGGTACCACAGCATAAAAGCCAGGACCAACAGGCTCCAGGACAGCTTCTTCCACCAAGCCATCAGACCGATTAATTCACGCTGATACAATTGTATTTCCATGTTATATTGACTGTCCTGTTGTACATGCTATTCATTACAAATTACTATAAATTTCACATTGCACATTTTGATGGAAACATAACGTAAAGATTTTTACTCCTCATTTATGTGGAGGATCTAAGTAATGAAGTCAATTCAATTCAATAGTGTGTTTTCTGTTCATTTCAATTTATTAACCCTTTCTAATATAACTCTTAATTCTGGGTTGGGATTTCAATCTCAGGTGACATTCTTCAATAGTGTTAATTCTTCTTCAAAGTTCAGTCACGAGATTTTTATTTTAGCACTTCCTACACCGTGCAATAATCACTTTCACAACATGCTTTGTTGATTTGATAATGCTTTGTCTCAGAACATAATCCCTACAAACCTGCCTTCTCTCCCCCAGTGGTAGACCAGCTTTCCATACGACGTGGGAAGAATGCCACCTAGACTGCGGCCTCTATCCAGGCATTCCCCCAGATCTTTTCCTGGAAGTTATTTTCTTACTCAGAATCAGAATCAGTCGGCAGGAGGAGGAGAGAGCAGCGCGCCGCGCGTGCACAGCCCTCCGGTGAAAAATAATATCATATCTGTTAAATAGGGGCCGTGGACAATTCTGATTTGATGGAGACAGACGTGAAAGCACAGAGGAACATCTGGAGAAGTTACTGAAATGCTCGTTCGCTGCTGTCGTTACTGCGTGGTCGAGAATCTTCCGGAGGGAAGGCCTCAAAATCCCCAGATTTGCCTGTTGTTGGCGACCAAGATTGAGGTCGAATCATTTGGACAGAGATGGCGCTCAATACTCGGTGTCGGAGAGCTGATCAGAGCTCGAAGTTTTCGGATGACTCAGAGTCGGATTGTGGTCAGGCATGGCAGGGAGAGTTTTGCTTCCTTCTCCCGTCCGCGTGAGATGTGGGACATTTGAGAGACTTTGAACTTTTTACTGTGCTCATGGACTTCTTCATCAAGTTATGGTATTGTTGCACTGTTGTAACTATATGTTATGATTATGTGGTTTTGTCAGTTTTTTCAGTCCTGGTCTGTCCTGTGTTTAGTGATATCACACCGGAGGAAATATTGTATCATTTTTTAATGCATGCATTACTAAATGACAATACAAGAGGACTGAGTGTCTTCATAATCTAAAAAATCAAAGTTCAAAAAAAATTTTATTATCAAAATACATGTACGTTACCATACACAACCCTGAGATTCATTTTCCTGCGGGCATACTCAGCAAATCTATAGAACAGTAACTATAAAAGAAATATTATCACCTCCAGTGAAAGGACAGCTCACTCACCTTTGGACCCCAGAGGACTTTCAGCTCTGGCTATGGCGCCAACAGCTGTTTGCGTGCAACAGCGGCCATGCCCCGGAACACCGCTTCGACAGGCGAGGGTAGCCGGAGAGAAAGGGACATGCCAATCTAAGGATGCAAAGTCAACTCCAGTGTACTGGGTGGATGAGACCTACAGTGAGATCCAGCGACGAGGAAGACAGTCCTGCAACGCTTTGTGGAGAGCAAAAGAACCTGACCATGCCCAATCTGTTCGCGATGCAGCCTCCCCTACACTGGGTAGACCTGTTATAAATTGTGGGAACCATTTCATCAAGCACCTCCGTTCCATCCTCCGAATGCGGAACTTCCTGGTGGTCCAAAATTTTAATTCCCAATCCAACATGGCAGTCCACGGCCTCCTCTTTTGCCAAGATGAGACCATCCTCAGGGCTGGAGGAGCAACACCTTATAGTCCATCAGAGTAGCCTCCAACTTGATGGTATAAATATTGATTTCTCCTTCCAGTAAAGAAATTTTCCCTCCCCCTCCCCTCTTGTTCTATTCCCCACTCTGGCCCCTTAGCTCGTCTCACCTGCCGATCGGGTCCCCTCCCCCTTCCTCTTCTCCTATGGTCCACTCTCCTCTTAAACTTAAACTTGAATATAAATGATTGGTTCCCTTTCCTGCCCATCCCCTCCCTCTGATTCCCCTCTCCTTCCCTTTCTTCCTTGCTCCACTCTTCTCTCCTGTCAGATTCCTTCCTCTCCAGCTCTTTACCTTTCCTACCTACCTGGCTTTACCTATCACCTTCTTCCCCTCCTCCTCGCCTATTTATTCTGACATCTTCCCCAGCATGGAGCACAGGACGACTGGGGGACCCGTCACTGTGGCACACTTTCTCCGCCTTCACAGCTTTGTGTTGTGTCATCATCTTCCGCCGGCTCTACCGTTGAGGTCTTGGTTGGATTGCTCTTGGTCTAGAACCTCCCCCTTGACCTTCCCACAATGGGCGACCCTGCCAGGAGCTAAGAGCCCGATGGCTTAGCTCCAGAATGCATCACACCTGAGATCTCAGGACCTCACAAGTCTCTCTACCACGCCAGGTGACTCAGAGACCACACCAAGTGCATCAAATACTCTCACGAATTTCCATAGCTTTCTGGTCTCCACTAGAAGACCTCAGGGCATGGCCATCAGGCAGAGTTTGGGCAGAGACACCAACCCCAGTCTATCAAAGACTGCGTGGTGACTGCCCGTGAAGCAGTCTCCAGCGTTAGATAAAGTCAGCACTGGCATTAAGGGAACCCAGCCGACCAGAATATGTGAATCTCGAATCAGCCCTCTACAGCCGCCTGAGGACCCACCAATAGACAACCCCTTAGAAGAACATCATGCTCAACTCAGGTGACCGCACTACTACTAGGTCTTCGAGCCACAATAAAACAACATGAGCCGACTGCCTGCCTCTCTTGCAGGGTGGTGTCCTCATCCCAAAGGCCCAACAACTGTTGCACACAGGGAGCTGGGAAGAAGGAAGTCGGACACTCTGACACAGGAGAGTGCTTATCCATCTATGACCTATTTTCCATCCAGTAACAACAGCTGTCCATGATATTCTCCGTGTAGCCATTGGTCTGCTAATTATATCAAAAAAGAGTTGCAGGTTACAACTATTCCGTTGAAATCCCGAAAGAGAATGCCAAGCTAGCTCCCAGAGACACGGACGTCCTCCACAATCTGTTACCGTTGAGTTGGTCAGTTTTAACCTTTTGTTATAATAAAATAATAATAATAACTTTATTGAGCACTTTCATACAGGCGGTGCAGCTCAAGGTGCTTTGCAAGGGAGTAAAAGTATAAAATATGATAAAAAGACATTAAAATAAAAGACAAAAAGACGTTAGTTAAAATCAAGGTTAAATACATAGGCTTTGAGCTGCCATTTAACAGTGTCAACTGAGTCCGCATGCTTTATTATTTTAGGCATTGAGTTCCACAGTTTCGTTCAAAAAAAAAGCCGTCCTGCCAATTAGCTTTTGAGGGAAATTATTTAAATTTGAGAGACCAGTGGAAATAAACCCGAGAGCTTGAGCAGGGTTATAAAACCCTGCGATGTACTCTGCTCCCAGACTATTGAGAGCTTTAAAAACAAGTGAGAAAAGTCCAAAATTAATTCTAAAAAGATGTGGTTATAACATGAACATCGAATTGCAGAGACCATCTGCCAGAATTTGAGTGCGGGGCACTGCAGAGAACAAGTGCGTTGGGAGGAAGTTCATTTCGCCACACATTAAGGTTCACATCCCAGTCTGACTGGTTGGAGTCATTTGTATTAGTGCCAGGAACCTCAGTGAAGTGTGTTTCCGTTCATTTGCTGACCTTCAAAGTCAAAGTCAATTTTATTATCAAAGTAAATTCCTATCAGGCATTCACAGGAAAATAAAGAAATACAATAGAATTTATGAAAAAACTATACATAGATTGACAAACAATCGATGTGCAAATGAAGACGAATTGCACAAATAAGAAAATTACTGATCACTTCACTTTTTCCAGTAATAAACACACGAAAGTCTGCCGACGCTGGAAATCCAAAGCAGCACACAAAATGCTGGAGGAGCTCAGCAGGTCAGGCGGCACCTGTGGAAATGAATAGACGGTCAACGTTTTGGGTTGGGAGTCTCCTTCAGGACTGAGAAGGAAAGGGGGGGGAAATGCCAGAATAAAGAGGTGGGCAGAGGGGAAAGAGGCTGGCTGGAAGGTGATAGGTGAAGCCAGGTGGGTGGAGAAGAAGGAATCTGATAGGAGAGAGAGAGGACTTCCTTTCTCACAAAGTCCACTCTCTCTCCTATCAGATCAGAAGGGAATCAGAGGGAGGTGATGGGCAGGAAAGGGAACCAATAGTTTGGTTCTGGCAACATTTATATTCAAGTTTAAGTTTATTGTTGCCACAGGCAATGAATGCCATGAAATTTTGCTTTTTGCAGCAACAGCACGGAACATTATAAATTAAGTATAGACGTTTCCCTCGCCCACTCGTCCTTCCCCGAGGATCTCCCTGCTGGCTCTTATCCCTGCAAGCCTGACAAGTGCTACACCTGCCCCGACACCTCCACCCTCATCACCATTCACGCAATCCTTCCAGGTGAGTCGACACTCCACCTGCCTCTCCGTAGGAGTGATCTATTGTATCTGCTGCTCCTGGTGCGGTCTCCTCCTCATCGGTGAGACCCAGCATAGATTTCGGGACAGCTTCATCGAGTACCTTCGCTCTGTCTCCCTTAAAAGGCAACATCTCCCGGAGGCTATGAATTTGAAGCCTACTTTCCATTCCTACTCTGATGTGTCCATCCTCTACTGCCATGATAAGGCCAAACTCAGATTGGAGAGGCAACACCTCATATTCTGTCTGGGTGGCCTCCAACCTGTTGTCATGAACATCGATTTCCCTAACTTCCAGTCATTTCTCCCCCTCCCCTCTCTTTTTCTATTCCACACGCTCGTTACCCTCTCACCTGTTCTCCTCACCTGCCCATCACCTCCCTCTGGTTCCCCTCCTCCTTCCCTTCCTTCCACGGGCCACTGTCCTCCCCTATCAGATTCCTTCTTATTCAGCCCTTTATCTTTTCCACTATCACCTCCCAGCTTCTTACTTCATCCCCACCTCCACCCTCATCTGGTCTCACTGATCACCTCCCAACTTGTACTCCTCCTCCCCCAACCCCCACCTCCTTCTGCCCCCTTCCTTTCCAGTACTGATGGAGAGTCTTGGCTCGAAATTCCCCTCCGTAGCTGCTGCCTGACCTGCTGAGTTCCTCCAGCATTTTGTGTGCGTTGTGAAAGTTAGCATAAACTTGAATTGGCCAAACATCTGGAGGCTTGTGTGAAAATAACACAGTGCCCCGGTTCCATTCTAAGGTTAAGGCAGCAGTGGCTGAGACAACATCTAGGTGGGGCCTCTAAGGCTCTGATTCATTCCCCAACATAACTCTACAGTGGTCCGCAACAGCGACTCAACACCCGCCCCTCCACACCGCTTTCTCAAGGGCATTTAGGGTTGGGCGATAAACGTTGGCCACAGCAGCAGTATTCAGATGCTGGAAAATGAAGACATAAAAGAGGGGCAGGGTCTCAGGATCAGTGGTCGCCATGGTAGCATAGCGGTTAGCGCAACGCTATTACAGCTCAGAGGATCGGTGTTTGGAGTTCAATTCCGATGGCTGTAAGGAGATGTACTCCCCGTTTAATGTGTGGCTTTCCTCTAGTTTTTCCCATTGTCCAGAAGTGCACTGGTAAGTACGTTAATATGTCATTGTAAATTGACCCGTGATTAGTTAGTTAGTTACTATCCATACGCCATTGGCCCTTAGGGCAGCAATGATGGTCTTCCATTTCTGTCTGTCCTTGGCCGTCTTCTCTACTGTGGTTCCAGGTCCTCATTTCTGCCTCTACCGTATGGCGTCAAGTTGTATTTGGTCTCCCGCGTTTCCTCCGCCCTTCAGAGGTCCAGTGAAATGTTAACTTGATGATGGAGTTGGCCTCTCTTCTCATCACGTGCCCAATCCATCTCCGACGTTCCCTCGTGACGATTGTAGACAGGGTTAAATCAGCTGGGCAGCATGGCTTGAAGAGCTGAAAGCACCATATCTCAATGAAATAAATAAGTGAGCTAGCTCTTCTGAAGATTTGTCTCAGACGCAATTGGGATGGTCCTTTCACAGACCCTAAACTGCTGTTAACTTTTATAGTAAATGTTTTAATTTTTATTATTTTGAAATGCGTAAGTGCTGTTAACAAAAGTTTAACTTTTATTAGCTCTTGTTGATTTATAAATTGTTTCTGAATATCAGGCAGGTGGTCCTGAGGCCACTTTCTTAGCCAGTTTAGTGTTAGGGTGCCACTAATCTGACTGTCAAAACATAGTGGTATACAATCTCTCTGATCTGAAAGTCAAAAGTAAATTTGTTAGCAATGTCAACATATACTACCTTGAGGTTCATTTTCTTGCGCACAGTTGCAGGAAAATAAAGAAATACTATAGAATTTATGAAGCACTGTACATAAACAATGACTGACAAACAATCAATGTGTGAAAAAAGACTCGTGTCAATAAAATAATGCTGAGAACGTGAATTGTCAAGTCCTTGGAAGTGAGTCTGTAGGTTGTGGAATCAGTTCCAAATTGAGGTGAGTGAAGTTATCCATGCTAGTTCTGGGGCCTAATGGTTGAAGGGTACTAACTGTTCCTGAACTTGGTAGTGTGTGACCTAAGGCTCCTGTACCTCCTGCCCGATGGTGGCAGTGAGAAGAGAGAATGTCTTGGATGGTGGGGGTCCTTGATGATGGAGGCTGCTTTCTTGTTGCAGTACTCCCTCACCCCCTCACCCCTTCATCCCCAGCTACCCCTTTCCCCTCACACCTTCATCCCCAGCTACCCCTTTCCCCTCATCCCATCACCCCTTCATCCCCAGCTACCCCTTTCCCCTCACCCCCTCACCCCTTCATCCCCAGCTACCCCTTTCCCCTCACCCCCTCACCCCTTCATCCCCAGCTACCCCTTTCCCCTCACTCCCTCACCCCTTCATCCCCAGCTACCCCTTTCCCCTCACCCCCTCACCCCTTCATCCCCAGCTACCCCGTTCCCCTCACCCCTTCATCCCCAGCTCCCCTCACCCCCTCACCCCTTCATCCCCAGCTACCCCTTTCCCCTCACCCCATCACCCCTTCATCCCCAGCTCCCCTCACCCCCTCACCCCTTCATCCCCAGCTACCCCTTTCCCCTCACCCCATCACCCCTTCATCCCCAGCTACCCCTTTCCCCTCACCCCATCACCCCTTCATCCCCAGCTACCCCTTTCCGCTCACCCCATCACCCCTTCATCCCCAGCTACCCCTTTCCCCTCACCCCATCACCCCTTCATCCCCAGCTACCTCTTTCCACTCACCGTCACCCCATCATCCCCAGCTACCCTTCCCCTCACCCCTTCATCCCCAGTTACCCCTTTCCCCTCACCCCCTCACCCCTTCATCCCCAGCTACCCCTTTCCCCTCACTGTCACCCCATCATCCCCAGCTAGCCCTTTCCCCTCACCCCTTCATCCCCAGCTTTCCATACCAGACCAAGGTGCAACCAGTTCAGGTATTCTCCACTGTGTACCTATAGAAGTTCGTCAAAGTTCTAGGTGACCGGCTGAACCCACTCCTGAGATCAGCTTAATTCAGATGTTCTCTCACAAGCAAAAGCATCGGAAGTTATAAATCTCTAAAACACAAGGTGAAGTTCATGAACAGATTACACATACCGACTCCATCAGGTGCTAATTGAACAAATTTCTCACGGGAAGTAGCTTCTTCACTTGCCGAGTAACTTGTGGCGAGGTGAACGTTACATGATTAAGGGAAGCGTAAGGATGCAATGTTGAGGCTTGATAAGGCAATGGTCAGACCACACTTGGAGCATTGAGAGCAGTTTTGGGTCCCTTACCTAAGAAAGGATGTGGCTGGCGTTGAACATGAGAATGATCCTGGGAATGAAAGGGTTAATGTGTGAGGAGCGTTTGATGGCTCTGTGCCTGTACTCACAGGAGTCGAGAAGAATGGGGTGGAGGTGGTCTCATTGAAACCTATCAAATCTTGAAAGTCCTAGATGGAGTGGATGTGCAGAGGATGGGGAGTGGGGCAGTCTAGGATTCAAGGGCACAGGCTCAGAATAGAAGGACGTCCATTTAGAACAGAGATGAGGAGGAATTTCTTTTACCAGAGGGTGGCGAATCTGTGGAATTCATTGCCCCATTTAGCTGTGGAGGGCAAGTCATTGAGTGTACTTAAAACAGAGGTTGATAGGTTCTTGATTAGTAAGGGTGTCAAAAGCTATAAGGAGCAGGCGGGAGAATGGGATTGAGAAGGATAGTAAATCAACCATGATGGAATGGCAGAGCAGACTCGATGGGCCAAATGGCCCAATTCTCCTTCTATTTCTTTAAACCAATGGCTCCCACAGCTCTCCACCACCAGGGATTTCCTGTATCCTGTCTGGGAGATTGAGGATTAATTCATAGGGATTGATTGCTACAATTAGTCAATAACTCCATTATAATTGTATCATGCAGTCATCAGAAAGGAGAAGGTCAACTAGATCGACCCGGGTCCTCCATCACCCAGTAATTCTGATGAACATCCGATGGAGGTCTCGGTGAGCAGGCTGTCATGACTGACATGGTCACATACCACAATGTACTCTTGCCCCAGGATCATTTAGCCTTCCCCAGGGATACAGGATTTCATCTGGCTCTCTGTAATTCACTTCTCTCAGCTCACTGCTTTCAGTGACTTAGACACAGCTGCAAAATAATGAGCCTAATAATCCTCCACAGGCTCAGACACCGCCTCCCTGTGACCACTGCTAAATAGCCCCCTGCTCCATTTTTATAAATAGATCATAAGGCCATCAAACATAGGAGTCAAATTAGGCCCTTTGAATCTGCTACACCATTCCATCATGGCCGATTTATTATCTCTCTCAGCCCCCATTCTCCTGCCTTCCCCCCAGAACATTCGATGCCCTGACTAAACAAGAACCGATCGATCTCCAGTTTAAGCACACACAGTGACTTGGCCTCCACAGCCGTCCATGGCAATGGGTCCCACAAGTTCACCTCCCTCTGGCGAAAGAAATTTCTCCTCATCTCTGTTCAAAAGGGACCCACAGGTAAGGACCACAATAAACGCATATCCGATTATTTTTCAGGTGGTTTATTATGAGCTTGGGTGGCGGCTGGAGATACGTCTTTACCAAGGGAGGTGTAAGGCATTCCTTCCCTCTGTTGGCCTGCAGGTCCCCCTTGGACAAGGCGTAGCACCTGCTTTGCCCCCAGTCAGTGTCACGTGAAGGCATGGGAGCAGGTGGTGGACGGTCGTACGAGCAGCAGGTGCATGTCACATGTCTCAGTTATACGACCACTGACACCAGGCAGACAATCTCTGAAGAGCATCGTTAATGGCTGGGGTCACCCGTCCTTTAAAGAGACTGCCCAGAAGAAGGCAAACCATTTCTGTAGAAACATTTGCCCAGAGTAAACATGATCGCCCACATCATCAACTCGGCACATGACGATGGTGATGGCGATTATGAGCATCTATCAGGAAGCTTCCATGTTGCCTCCTCCAAGAGGACCACAACCTTCTCATGGTTTGGAGGCTTGTGTGCCTCAATGACCCTGAGAGCTACGTTGGTTGGATTTAGGGGTTAATGTTTTTACTTTTGGTAGGGTCACCCATGCCAAACAGGTCAAAGGGCGGAGGCCAGACTAAAAGTGGTCCACCGGTCCTCCAGGTTCGGGGGTTCAGCTCAGGGCTAACAACTCTGACTGGTAAAACAAAATCATTATGGAAACAGCAATCTGAGTGCGACAATATTCCTGATTCTCCACGTGTGACTTGCGCGGCTGACAGTAGTGAAAACCGAGAGGAAGCTGACACGATGAAGGAAGCTCTGAACACCACCAGAGATGGAGGACCTTCATTGCTGCCCTAAACGCCAGCGGGGCAGCGGTCAAGATTGAATATAGAACAGCACAGCACAGAAACAGGCCCTTCAGCCCACAATGTTGTGCCAAACTAATGAACTTAGTAACCAAATGGCCAACTAAACTAATCCTTTCTGCCTACATAATATCCATATCTTTCCATCTCCTACACATTCCTGTGCCCACTGTGTCTAACAGCACTCTATGGTATCTGCCTCTACCACCCGCCCCCCCCAGGCACTCAAAACAATTTGCCCGTCACATCTCCTTTGAACTTACCCCCCCCCACCTTAAATACCTGCCTTAAATCGCTCAGGTAATAGACATTTCAACCTTGGGATAAAAAGATACTGTCTGTCTACTCTACATATGTCTCTGGTTATCTTCTAAACTTCTATCAGATCTCCCCTCGGCCTCCACTGCTCCAGAGAAAAACATCCAAGTTTGTCTAATCTCTCCTTGCACCACGTGCCCTCTATTGATGGAGGGAGAAGATCAGATATTGGGCACAGTGGAGAGAAATCAAAAGAGAAAAAATAAGAAAATAACACTGAATAATTCAATATTTTCCATGTATCTTCACAAGAAGTTGGGGAAGAATCAGGAGCAAATGAGAAGCAGATGAAGGAATCAAAATCAATAATATGAATAATTAGAAAAGAGAAAGCACTGGAACAATTAAGGTAAGAAAAAGATAAAGAATTCCTTCCACATGACAGTGCAGGATTCTAAAGGGAATGGCTGCAGAGTTGCTGATTTCTGGCTAGGTTCACAGAGGGGATGGGAAGGCAGCAAATGAAACACCACTGTTCAGAAAAGCAAAAAAGCCAAACTAAGTTTCTGGTCACTCCTTTTATTTTGCTGCTATTTTGATCGGTTAAGGAATGACACCGAGCTAGATTGAACTGAACTGGATCTGCCTGGACTGGTCAATGACTTTGTGGTTTGGTATTTTATATTCTGTGTATTTCACTTGTTTTTTTTTCGCTGTTTGCATGATTTGTTCTTTTTTTTTTGCGGTTTGGGGATTTGAAGTTTTTCTTTGAATGGGTGCCATGGTTTTTCTTTCTTTCTTTGATGGCATTTTGTGGGGAAGATGAATCTCAGGGTTGTATACTGCATATATACTTTAATAATAAATGTACTTTGAATTTTAAATTTATTATCAAAGTACCTGTACAGTTTGTCACCACATTCTACCTTGAAATACGTTTTCCTTGCAGACATTCACAAGAAAATAAAGAAATGCAGAACATTTTATGACGGATTATGCATAAAGGCTGTCACACAATCAATGTGCAAAGAAGGCAAATCTTGCAAATACTAAAACTAGATAAAAAAATAAATCAGAGAACAAGTTGCAGAACCCTTGAATGTGAGTTCACAGGTTGTGTATCCAGTTCAGTGTTGACGTGTGAAGTTATCCACACTGGTTCAGGAGCCTGCTTGTTGACGGGTGATAACTGTTCCTGAACCTGGTGGAGTGGGACTTAGGGCTCCTGTACTTCCTTCCTGACGGCAGGAGCGAGAAGAGAACATGGCTTGGATGGTGGGTTACTTGATGATAAGCACTGCTTTCTTGTGGCAGTACTCCTGGTAATTATTCTCTGTGGTGGGAGGGTGTTTCCTGTGATGAACTGGGCTGTGTCCACACTTTTTGTAGACATTTCCAATCCTGGGCATTCGTGTTTCCATACCAGGCCATGATGCAGCCAATGAGGATAATCTCCACTGTGCACCTATAGAAAGTATGTTGCCCTTAAGTCATTTATTTGACCTTGTTGGGTCTACGCTTTAAATGATTTGTTTGTAACTATTTTCTAGTTAAAGTTAAAGGTTGATAATTAAGTTACAGTATAACAAAGGTAAATTCATTGTCCATGGTACATTGCAGCATGTGATGACGTCACCTCCGGTTTCGCCGTGTCTTGTGTGTAACCGCCGGTTCGGAGAAGGTGTGAAGGTGGGCACCATGCGTGCGGCATGATCGTGAAGAGCTCCGTTTCTACCCACGAAGAAACATTATAGAAGCAACGCTGTAAGTTCATAAGAATGTATTTGAAGTAAAAATATTAACGCGGTTTCTGTTAAGGAAGCGGCGGCTGGGGCGGCCTACATGCCAGCTTTTCAATTTCAAACGCGGGGTCGGCTCAAGCCCGATGGCGGTTTGACGGGACCCCCCCCCCCCTCGCCCGCTACTCGGGACGGCTGGAGACACTCGCTAAAAGAAGAGAGCGCGCGTGGTCTCCAAAATGAAACAGACGCTGTATATGTTTGTATTTTTTTATCAACAGTTTTCACCATACGATGTTAATGTGGAAGAGTGAACAGTAAATGGTTAGCCTTACTACGACTCTGTGTTCATTGACTCCGGTTTAACTTGGTGTTTAGTCAGAGTTTCAACACACTACACGAGAACACTACAGAAAGGTATAAGTAAGCTGTCGAAAAGTAGCTAGGACACGTTAGAAGGGTGTTGAAGCAGGTCATGCTGTGTTTTTGGCAAATTAAAGATGGTTCAAAAGTAAAGCACCCTTGGGATGGCGTGGTAGCGTAGAGGTTAGCGCGACACTTTTCTGCGCCAGTGATCGCCAGGTGTGAGTGACCATTGATGGACTGGAGTCACATAGAAATAAGTGTCGTGGACAAACCAAGCCAAAACAACTGCCGCTGCCAGCAACCCTACGGATTGTTACACTTTCATGACGTGCGTTCACTCCAATAATGTTGCTCCAGAGACTGAGGATATGTATTCAATCCTTTATTAGGAATGAGCAGACATACAATCATCAACCAATGAAATTTAAGCATACCCAAGTGTAAGCTAAGCGTAATTGAGCAGTCAACAAAAGATATGACCTCCGTCGGTCCCCATCTACTACAATCTGCGATGAACAAAGCACAAATATGTAACTTATTCTCCTTGCTTTTTACCATGCTCTCTGAGGGGGTTCGGTGAGGTTTTGAGCAAAGCATGTGGCCTCGAGACCAAGAGGCATGGAGGTGAGGCATGAACCCATAATCTCTCTCTTCCCCTCTCTCTCTCTCTCTCTCTCTCTCTCTCGCTCCCTCGCTCTCACTCGCTCTCTCTCTCTCTCAGTACATAATAAATGTACTTTGATTTTGATCTTTGATCCTTTTAACAGGAAGAAGGTACAGAAACTCAAGGAAACACACTCAGTGTCTTAGGAACAGCTTCTTCCCCTCTATCATCAGATTTCTGAATGGTCCATGAACCCATGAATACAACCTCACTATTTAGCTCTTTGTTGCACTATTTATTATCATTTATTGGAACTTATAGTAACTTTTTCTGTGTTACACTGTACTGCTGCTGCAAAACAACAAATTTCAAGACATGCAGTGACATGCAAAAGTTTGGGCACCCCGGTCAAAATTTCTGTTACTGTGAATAGCTAAGCGAGTAAAAGATGAACTGATTTCCAAAAGGCATAAAGTTAAAGATGACACATTTCTTTAATATTTTAAGCAAGAAAACTTTTTTATTTCCATCTTTTACAGTTTCAAAAAAAAAAGGGAAAGGGCCTGAAGCAGAAGTTTGGGCACCCTGCATGGTCAGTACTTAGTAACACCCCCTTTGGCAAGTATCACAGCTTGTAAACGCTTTCTGTAGCCAGCTAAGAGTCTTTAGATTCTTGTTTGGGGGATTTTCGCCAATTCTTCCTTGCAAAAGGCTTCTGGTTCTGTAAGATTATTGGGCTGTCTTGCATGCACTGCTCTTTTGAGGTCTATCCACAGATTTTCGATGATGTTTAGGTCGGGGGACTGTGAGGGCCATGGCAAAACCTTCAGCTTGTGTCTCGAGGTAGTCCATTGTGGATTTTGAGGTGTGTTTAGGATCATTATCCTGTTGTAGAGGCCATCCTCTTCTCATCTTCGGCTTTTTTACAGACGGTGTGATGTTTGCTTCCAGAATTTGCTGGTATTTAATTGAATTCATTCTTCCCTCCACCAGTGAAATGTTCCCCGTGCCACTGGCTGCAACACAAGCCCAAAGCATGATCGATCCACCCCCATGCTTAACAGTTGGAGAGGGGTTCTTTTCATGAAATTCTGCACCCTTTTTTCTCCAAACATACTCATTGCGGCCAAAAAATCCTATTCAAAAGGTTCAAAGGAACGTCTAAACAAGCCTCTTGCATTTTGGAAACAAGTCCTGTGGGCTGATGAAGTTAAAATAGAACTTTTTGGCCGCAATGAGCAAAGGTATGTTTGGAGAAAATCCAAATTATAAAGGATTATATAAAGTAAAGTTAAAAGTTAAAGTATGAATATGGAGTAAAACGTGCAGAAATACAGAAATGCTAGCACGTACTTACAATGTAAAAAGCATTATAAAAAGTGGGTTTAAAGTGTTTACAGGGCAGAGTGGTGACTGGAGTGATAGATAGCTTGCCCCGCACCCCTCTAAGTAGATCAGATTAACTGTCTGTTTTAAAATGGCGTGAAGTTTTTGTTTTAATAGCATTACTGCATTTTCCAGAAGGGAGTTTTTGGAAAAGTCAGTTTGTAGAGTGGGAAGCCTCCGCAGTGATTTTTCCTGCCCTCTTCTTCGTCCTGGATACATACAAGTTCTGCAGAGACTGCACCCACTGACCTTTGCTGCTGACCTGACGGTTCGCTGTCGTTTTTGTATATTGTGAGAGGTTGCTGCACCAAACCAGACAGTGACGGCTGATGTAAGGAGGCAGTGGAGGATTGCACCAGTACGTTCTGGGGAAGACGGAAGTTTACCAACTGCCGCAAGATGTACATCCTCTCCCGAGCCTTTATATTAGTGAAGGAGGTATGCCCAGGAATCTGATTAAGGTATAACAGGGGTACTACATGAGTAAAGATAGGGAACTGGTTGGGAGGAAATTGGAATAGGTAGATCATCTTCAGATAACCTGCTCCTTTTCATCACCAGGTTACCAGCAGAAGTACACTCGTGGCCACTTTACTAGGACAAGGAGTTTACCAAATAAAGTGGCCACTGAGTGTATGCTTGTGGTCTTCTGCTGCTGTAGCCCATCCACTTCAAGGTTCGATGTGTTGTGCGTTCAGAGTTGCTCTCCTGCACACTGCTGTTGGTTATTTGAGCTACTTCCTGTCAGCTTGGCCTTTGACCTCTGACTTCTCTGATTAACAAGGCATTTCACCCATAGAACTGCTGCTCAAGGAATTTTTTTTTTGTTTTGTTTTCCGCACCATTCTCTGTAAACTCTATATACTGTTGTGCGTGAAAATCCCTGGAGATCAGCAGTTTCTGAGATACTCAAACCACCCTGTCTGGCACCAACAATCATTCCACAGTCAGAGTTGCTTAGACCACATTTGTTCCCCATGATGATGTTTGGTCTGAACAACAACTGAACCTCTGGACCATGTCTGCATGTTTTTATGCATTGAGTTGCTGCCACGTGATTGGCTGATGAGATATTTGCATTAAGGAGCAGGTGTACTGGTGTACCTAATAAAGTGGCCACTGAGTGTACAGAGTTAAGTGACAAGACAGAGTGGAATGTGTGCAAGTCTGCTGATGATACCAAGTTCAGAGCTAAAGTTAACCCTATTCCCAGCTTCAACCCTCTGCAATATGAACAGGGTAAACCATTTGACAACGTGGTTCCAGTAGAGTGTGGGGAAAGTGAGGCTGTGAAGCTGAAAGGAAGAATAGAAAAACAGAACATTTTTAGAAGTGAGGGGTGAAGCTTTATAAGGCACTGGTCAGACTGCACTTGGAGTATGGTGAGTAGTTTTGGACCCCTTATCTGAAGAAAGGGTGTGCTAGCATTGGAGGGGGTCCAGAGGATGTTCACAAGAATGATCCTGGGAATGAAAGGGTTAATGTATGAGCAGTGATTGGTAGCTCTGGGCCTGTACTCACTGGAGAGTAGAAGAATGAGTGGGGGATCTCATTGAAGCCTATTGAATATTGACTGGCCTAGATAAGAGTGGATATGGAGAGGATGTTTCCTTTAATGGGGGAGTCTAGGACCAGAGGACACAGCCTCAGAATAGAAAGATGTCCATTTAGAACAGAGATGAGGAGGAATTTCTTTAGCCAGAGTGTGGTAAATCTGTGAATTCATTGCCACAGACGGCTGTGGAGGCCAAGTCATTGGCTATGATTAAAGGTTATTTATTAGTAAGGTTATGGAGAGAAGGTAGGAAATGGAGTTTAGAGGGTGATAAATGAGCTGTGATAGAATGGAGGAACAGACTCGATGGGCCAAACAACCTTATCCTGTTCTTATGTCTTATGGTCTAACAAGTAAAGGTTGCAGCCCAGAAGGATCTTGTGCAGAAGGCAGAAGTTAATTTGCAGATATAGCAAACAATTTGAAAGGCAAATTGGTCGATGGTCTGTGGAGCTCAGGTGAAGTGAAGTTATTCTGAGATATTGACAGCTTTCCTGAGGCAATGTGGAGCAACACACAAAAAGCCAGGGAAACTCAGTGGATCAGGCAGCATCTATGGAGAGAAATGGATATTCCACACTTCAGGCCGAGACCCTTCATCAGGACTGAAGGAAGGGTTGTGACCAAAAGTGTCAATGGTCCATTTTCCTCCATCGATGGAGGAATCCACAGATGGAATCCATTGTGTCACCGCGTTCAGATATGGCCCAAGTGCGGAGCGAGAGACACTGAAAAATCACTGAAGAATAGATAGAGTGGATAGCCAGCGCCTCTTCCCCAGGGCACCACTGCTCAATACAAGAGGACATGGCTTTAAGGTAAGGGGTGGGAAGTTCAAGGGGGATATTAGAGGAAGGTTTTTTTACTCAGAGAGTGGTTGGTGTGTGGAATGCACTGCCTGAGTCAGTGGTGGAGGCAGATACACTCGTGAAGTTTAAGAGACTACTAGACAGGTATATGGAGGAATTTAAGGTGGGGGGTTATATGGGAGGCAGGGTTTGAGGGTGGGCACAACATTGTGGGCCGAAGGGCCTGTAATGTGCTGTACTATTCTATGTTCTATGTTCTATGAAGCACGTCGATAGTTCACAGACTTTAATACGAACAGAGTTAGAGGGAAAAGAAAACAATAAATACTACGTCCAACAGAATCGTTAACTAAAACTCTCAAATGGAAAACGAAGCCAATACTGCGGCTGAAATGATTAACTAAATATAAAATGAATACTGCTAGTCTTCAGAATCAGTTGACTTGACAGTCCAATTTCTCAGGCGAGGCCAAATGCAAGCAGACAACGAAACGTTGCTGTGCTTTGCTCAAATTTCGACAGGCGCTACGATGAAAAGAAGGGAGTTAAATACCGTCACAATGAAACAATAATTAGCTGACACGTGCATATTCATGAGTGCAGTTGCCGTATCTGCTGCGCTGCCAAATCTGTGGTAGTGACACATTGATCAATGGAAGTAACAGCCTCCATAGATGCTGCCTTACCTAGTATGCTCCCCCAGCACTTTGTGTGTTAATTCAATTTCTAGCATCTACAGTTGTTTGCATCTCCTGAAGCAATATGTGTGGCTTCAATCTCTTTTTTGAAAGAAGGCTTCACTTGCATAGCTCTAAGACCCTTCTCTCTAATTTTCATAGTTGATAGGCGACTCCAATTACACCCATGTAGCCAACCAACCTAGGAATCCATTGATCTTTGGAATGTGGCAGGAAGTCAGAGCCCCGGAGGAAACCCACACAGTCACAGGGAGAATGTACAAGATCCTCTTAGAGACGGCAGCAAAATTGAACCTGGGTTACTTGGTTGGTTAGTGAGGGTGTCAAAGAGTACATAGGGAAAGCAGGGGAATGGGGTTGAGAGGAATAATAAATCAGCCGTGACGGAATGGTAGAGCAGACTCGATGGGCCGAGTGGCCTAATTCTAATCCTAGGTCTTACGGACTTACTAACACTATGCTACCAGGATGCACCATTTCTATTCATGTACCTGTCCAAAAGGTATCTTTTAAACAAGTTGATAAATTCCTTTCAGTTGGATTAAAAACATGATCTCACCGCAGATCCCCGTTAACCTGGCCAATATTTATCCCTGAGATAATCTTTTTAAGACCAGATTATCTGACTGTTCTCAATTGTTTCTGAAGCCTTGCTCAGCACCATTACAACTGCTACAAGAGACTACTGACTGGAAAGCGCTTTGGGAAATCCAGGATCAGTAGCCATGCAATGTAAGTGAAGTCTATTGAGTATCTTCTCTCAGATCCACATCTCCACTTGGTTCTCATTTTGTCTTCCTTCTGTTTCAGACCTACCTCAGAAGCTTCCAGAAAGTCATCAAAGCCATTTTCCTAGCATCTTGCCTCAACGATGGTAGGTACATTGGTAGACTAGGAGGCGTAATGGTTAGCGTGATGTTACAGCTGAGGACATCAGGGTTCAGAGTTCAATTCTGGTGTCCTCTGTAAGAAAGTGCATACATTCTTCCCTGTGTACGTGGGCTTTCTCACACGTTCCAGTGATGTACCGGTCACTGTAAATTGTCTTGTGCGGAAGAGGCTTGTCAGGTCCATTCTGGGGCAGCTCACTCACCTTTGGTCCCCGCTGGACGCTCAACTCTCACCGGTGGCTCCAAGTAGCTGTTGCACCCGACAGCGGCTGCGCCCTGGTACGGCACTTCATCAAGAAGTCTAAGCCAGGTGAGGGTAACTGCCAGCCTCGTACCCCGGTGAAATAGGGACATGCCTGTCCTAGCATGGGAAGTCATCTCCAGCAGACTGGGCGGATGAGGTCTGTGGGGAGATCCAGTGGCCAGATAGTTGGCTCTGCAATGCTCCATGGAGACAAGGATTAGAAGATGTCACAGTCATCCATGGACACCAAGGAAGACCCCACCCAGTTTGTGACCCTTGTTCGTACCACTGGACCCGAACTTCTGAGGTCAAGAGAGTGAATCGGCACCAGTTGTCACTTTAAAAGCTCCCACTGATGGCATGATCGTCAGCCATGCTAATAACCCAGAATAGAATATAAAATGGTAACTCTAATAGGGAAGTGGCAAATGAAGGACAAATAGGCAGGCGCATTCAAGGAGAATCTGGATTGAAATGAGGGAGAACAGAGCGGGATGCTAGCGATGGGGAGAACTGAAAGGATGGTGTCCGGTAGTGTAGCATAACAGTTAGCGCATCACGTTTCAGTGCCAGCAATCAGGGTTCAACTCCCACTGCTGTCTGTAAGGACTTTGTACGTTCTCCCCGTGGCCGCATGGGTTTCCTCACACAGTCCAAAGACCTACAGGTTAGGGTTAGTGAGCTGTGGTCGCGCTATGTTGATGCCAGAAACTTGGCGATACTTACGGGCTGCCCCCGGCACGATCCTCGTTGATTTGGTTTGATGCTAAAGATGCATTTCACTGTGTGTTTCGCTGTGTATGTGACAAATAAAGCTGATCTTTATCTTTAATAAAAGAATGTCCATTAGATTAGTTTATTGTAATGTACACCAGGGTACTATGGAGAGGGAGGGAGAGAACTTTATTAGGTATATCTGTGTGCCTGCTTGTTAATGCAAATACCTGATCAGCCAATCGTGTGGCAGCAACTCAGTGTATAAAAGCACGCAGACATGGTCAAGAGGTTCAGTTTTATTCAGACTAAATATCATAATGGGAGGAAATGTGATCTAAGTGACTTTGATTGTGGAATGATTGTTGGTGCCAGATGGGGTGGTTTGAGTATCTCAGAGACTGCTGATCTCCTGGAGTTTTCATACAGAATGGTCTCTGGAGTTTACAGAGAATGGTGTGAAAAACAAAAACATCCAGTGAGCAGCAGTTCTGTGGGCGAAAAGGCCCAGGTAATGAGAGAGATCAGAGGAGAATGGCCAGACTGGTTCAAGCTGACAGGAAGGCAACAATAACTCAAATAACCAACAGTGGTGTGCAGAATGGCATCTCACGTTGAACCTTGAAGCGGATGGAGTACAGCAACAGAAGACCACTCCTGTACCCAGTAAAGTGACCATTGAGTGTGTCTCGTGAAGAAAGTTGATCCTTGATCCCTGAAGATTTAGTTTTCCCGAAGCAACACACTCTGAAGATGGACAGGACGAGAAGAATTGGTGAGCCTGTGGTGCACAAGGCTGTTGTTTACCACAACCTGCAGATCTTATTTTCTCATTGAGATACAGCGTCGAACAGGCCCTTCTGGTCGTTCGGGCCGTGCTGTCCCAGCAATCCCTGATTTAACACTTGAAGAATATTAGCACAGGCATCTCAAATCTAGATGGACAACAGACTCTGTCATTATCCTTATTTATTTTATTTAGAGATACAATGAGGAACGGTCCCTTCCAGCCCAACAAGTTGCACCACTCAGCAACCTACCTATTTAACCCTAGCCTAATCACAGGACCAGTTAACCTACTAACCGGTACGTCTTTGGACTGTGGGAGGAAACCGGAGCACCCGGAGCAAACCCAAGCATTCCACAGAGAGGACGTACAGACTCCTTATAGATGGCCACAGAATTGAACTCCGAACTCCAATGCCCCGTTGTGATAACATCGTGCTACCGTGGTCGTCTGTCAGTCAAGAGCAGAGCTGTCGCCAAGTGTTAAATAGACAGTTTTGTGGCACACAGCCAAACTGGGGGCACCGGAAACCATCGGTTCCAGTTGGATTTCAAGGCCAACAGTCACATCATTTCCAATGGCGCGTGTTGACCTTCTCCTGGTAGTTGCTGGATTTACTGACTCGGCTCATTGTGGACCTCAAGACCAAGTGACAGTCACAAGATTGGTGATTACTCAGCACCAGCTGTGCAAGTTAATTCAACTCCGTCACCCTGTCTGTCCCGCAGCCCCTACCCAGTCACCGCAAATACACTAGTTCATTTCACTAAATGGAGAGAAAGTACAAAAAACTGAGATGCAAAGGGACTTGGGAGTCCTTGTGCAGGATTCCCTAAAGGTTAATTTACAGGTTGAGTCTGTGGTGAGGAAGGCAAATGCAATGTTAGCATTCATTTCAAGTGGACAAGAATATAAAAGCAAGGATGTAATGTTGAAACTTTATAAAGCACTGGTGAGGCCTCACTTGGAGTATTGTGAGCAGGTTTGGACTCCTTATCCTAGAAAGGATGTGTTAAAACTGGAGACAATTCAAAGGAGGTTTACGAAAATGTTTCCAGGTTTGAATAGCTTGTCATATGAAGAGCATTTGATGGCTCTGGGTCTGTATTCACTGGAATTCAGGAGAATTAGGAATGACCTCAATGAAACCTACCGAATGGTGAAAGGCCTTGATAGAGTGGATGTGGAGAGGATGTTTCCTGTGGTGGGAGAGTCTAGGACCAGAGGACACAGCCTCAGAATAGAGGGGCATCCTCCTAGAACAGAGAATTTCTCATCTGTGGATGCCAAGTCTGCATGTATATTTAAGGCCGAGGTTGATAGATTCTTGATTGGTCAGGGCTTGAAGCGATATGGGAAGAAGGTAGGAGATTGGGGCTGAGGGAGTAAATTAAATGTCCATGATGAAATGAAAGAGCAGACTTGATGGGCCAAATAGCCTAATTCTGCTCCTTTAGCTTATGATTTTATGGTCTTAGTCTATAGTCATAATATAATGGACAGAAACAATCATCCGCACATTTCTCAAGGCTCCTGTTGCATTCTGAAAAGGGTCCCATTGAATTATTTTTATACTTGAAAAGAAAGACTTGGGATGACGAGGCAGATTATTTTCTGCATTTACCTTTGGATATGTAAAGAGTTTAAATCTTTGGCAACGTGATAAAGCTAAATGACATCGCCATAAATCCTCTGGTCCTCCACTTCCTTCCCTTTATTGCATGGTCTCCTATCAAATTCCTTCTTCTTCAGCCCTTTGCCTCTTCCACTTATCATCTCCCAGCTTCTCACATCATTCCCACCTCTCCATCCCACCTCCCCCATCTTCCTACATTGCCCCTCATCTGGAATCACCTATCACCCGAGAGCTCCTTCTCTTCCCCCTCACCCTACCCTTTTCTCCTGGCCTCTGCCCCTTTTCTTTCCAGTCTTGATGAAGGGTTTCAGCATGAAACATCGACAGTTCATTTCCCTCCGTAGACGCTGCCTTGCCTGCTGTGTTCCTCCAGCATTTTGTGTGTGTTGCAGCAGATTTCCAGCATCTGTAGTCTCTGTCGTGTCTGCATTTATATAACAGATATTACAACCACTGTTCCTTCTAAACTGCACAGGTACATGGCTGTGCTGTAACTGAAATGCTCCCGCGCACATAGCCTTTGTTGCCATGCAGATGGAATAAAGACAGATGGGAAAAAGTTTACAAAACACAAAAGATTTTCAAAGTTCAAAGTAAAATTTATTACATATCACCACATACAACTCTTGAGATTTTTTTTTCCTGCAGGCATACTCAGCAAATCTATAGAATAGTAACTGTAACAAGGATCAATGAATAACAAACTGTGCAAATGCAAAAATAAATAAATAGCAATAAATAACAAGCATGAAATAACAAGATAAAGATGAGACCATTGGTTGTGGGAACATCAGAAATGAAATGAGTGTAGTTACCCCCTTTTGTTCAGGAGTATGAAGGTAGTAACAGTTCTCGAACCTGGTGGTGTGAGTCCTGAGGCTCTTGTACCTTCTGCCTGATGGCAGCAGTGAGAAGAGAGCATGGCCTGGGTGGTGAGGATCTCTGATGATGGATGCTACGGCAATGTTTCATGTATTTTCTTTGTTGTACTGTATTTCATTATAATAAAGTTAAATGTATGTGATTTTTAAAATTTTCATTCTAAATATTCATAGTGTGCATATTACCAAAAAAAACACATTTAAAGTGCTGTGCAGTTTTCAGGCCGTGTAAAAATTTCCTGCTCAGAGCAATGGTTGGTCCACACAGCTGTAAAAAATCTTAGAGGGAACCACAAGTTGTCTCAAAATACTAGCCAGCCAACAATAAATAGACCTAGTGCACACATCAATATTTAGAGTAAATGGTTACAAAAGCAATACTGTTTAGAAATGGTGTTATTTTTCAACTGTTGTCTTAAAAAATTAATATTAATAATTAATAATTTTGGAACTGATTTTCTAAAGTGCATATATCTGTCTCTGTTATATTTGTATTAATATCAAAACAATGGATGTGCATACATAAGCAACAAGACATATACCTTTTTCCTTAAAAATAAGTTCATAATTATTGTTTCTAATTCATCCATCAATGGTAATCTCTGCTCAGAATTGTTGTGGCATGTGAGAGAATTTTTTTAGGGGTTATCAATAATTTAGATGGATGCTCTCAAAAGAGTTTGTCATCCTTGGTCTATTCTCTGCAGGTTAGAGTCATACAGTCATAGAAAAGTTCAGCACAGAAACAGGCCCTTTGGCCCATCTAGTCTGCGCCGAACCATTTTCATCAATTGCAAAGTTTCTTGATTATGACTTCCCTCTAGCTGCCAACTTTGTGTAAGGCATGAACCCTTCAGTATACTGTTAGTCAGGTTATGTTGTCTCTCTTCATCTGCATTTGACTGATCTAATGTGTGTGACAAGTTTAACTTTGTAAAGAACTTAACTTCTGCCATTTTGATGCAGAGATCTTGTAATGGTGGCAGTTTCCAGATGGGAAAGAGGACAACACACACAAAATGCTGGAGAAACTCAGCATTGTTTACAAGCGATGTCAGTTGGCAGTTTGTCTCCAGAGATGGAAACAGGGAGATCAAGAAAGGGGATGGAGGTGTCAGAGGTGGCCCAAGCAAATTATCAGGAAAGGGAAGGGAAGCTGACTTCAGTCCATGCTAGCTCACAGTGCAGTCCCAGAACCACATTAACTTTTCTTGTAGTGTATTCTCCCTTCAACCAACACCCAGATTTTATCACTCACCTGCACAGTAAGGACACTATGCCATGGCCAATTAACCTACTAACTCACATGTCAATGGAATGAGAGATGAAACAAGGGACAGGGAGAATGTGCAAAGTTCACTGAAGGTGCTCAATCCTTGAGTTAGGGAACTGTGTATGTGCTGTCATGTGTGACGCCAAGCAGAACTGCAGGACGGATGATGCTAATGAGAGAGATAATGGAAGACAATGGAGAAACATTCAAAATGCTAATAAGAGAGAAGAGAGAGATTAACGAGAAAGAAACACAATTCCGATGTTGGCGTCTGCGACAAGCCGTTTGCTTTGAACCTGAACTGTTTGAAGTTTGATGGACAGGTGATACCCCAGCAGGGGCATAAAAATAGCAGGTTTGCTAAGGCATGGGACACACATGCCACAAGACCTTGGAAAGAGCAGTTTGCCCCACAAGGTGGTGGGAGTTTGGAGGACCGGTTCGCGGGAATCGGTCAGAGGCTCACAGGGTGTAAAGGTACGATCAGTGGGAACCTGGTGTGTGTCCACCCTTGCCTGGGTGCCGGGTTCACCACGGAAGAACGATCGTATCCGGAATGGAGGGGTCACAGTCAGTGACCACAGCTGGATCAGAACGCATCGAAAAGGTTTGCCTGAAACTAACTGTATCTCTCACTCTCTCTCTCTCTCCAACGGTACAACAACAGCGATTACTTCGAACTGCACTAGACTGAACTGAACTCTGCTTCACTTAAGACTGATCATTTTACCCCTAGACTGCAATAGAGCTTGGTTGATTCCTATTACCCTATTTCTGTGTATATGTGTATAGTATCATTGCTAACCTGTTACATTTATATCCTTGCGATTAGTGTACTGTATTATTTATTTCCTTAATAAAACTTTATTAGTTCCTAGTAATCACAGACTCCAACACGTGTTTTATTTCTGCTGGTTTGGCAACCCAGTTACGGGGTATGTAACAGTGCATTGGGAGGGGGGAACGGGGCTTGCTTTATTGCTTGGCCACCGTGAAGTTCCACTTGTGGTGGTTGGAGCAGAGGTGCTCGACCAAGTGGTTCCCCCAATTTACAACGGGCCTCACCAATGTAGAGGAGGCCGCATCGGCAGCACAGGACACAATAGTCCACCCCGGCAGATTCACGGTGAAGTGTTACCTCACCTGGAAAGACTCCCTGGGGCCCTGAATGGAGGTGAGGGAAGAGGTGAACGGGCAGAGGTAGCACTCCAGCCGCTTTCAGGGTTAAGTGCCGGGAGGGGCAATCGAACAAGCGAATCACAGAGGGAGCGATCCCTGCAGAAAGCGGAGAGTGGTGGGGAGGTAAAGATATGTTTAGTGGTGGGATCTCTTAGGAGATTTCAGAAGTTGTGAAGGATTACGTGTTGGATGCGAAAGCTGATGGCGTGTTAGGTGAAGACAAGAGGAACTCTGTTGCTGTTAAGATGGGGAAGCGGGGAGCGCTGTTTTGCTGTCGTTGTTTGGTTGCTTCTTGGGTCACGTCCTGCCCAGCATGGTGGGCGTGCTGTGTTGATTATAACTTCCCTGTCTCTTCTCATCCCAAGAAGCCTCTTCTGGATCCTCTCCACCATCCTCACACTGAACCTTGAAGATGGCAACCAGGCCTGAACACTCCAGTTCAGACCAGACTTGTGATTGGCTGGTTCCTAAAAACAAAATACCACAAATTTATTTATTTAGAGATTCTGCAAGCGAGGGGGTTGGGGGTTTGATGTTATTGTCTCTGTTTCTGAGCAAAGGAGGTGGTTGAGGGTGTGGGCTTTTTGTTCCTCAGCTGCTGTTTTCCCTGTGGAAGACCTGTTAGATTTTGTGCGAGGGAGGGGGTTGAAGGTTTGGGGATTGCGAGGTTTTTTCTCCATGCAGGGAGAGGTTTTTGATGTCTTTTCTTTCAGCAACCCTTGCTTTTTTCTGTATTTCGTGGCTATCTGGAGAAGAAGAATATCAGAGTTGTATTGTACATGCATACTTTGACAATAAAATGAACCTTTGAATAGGTCAAGCCAGCCCTTCAAGCCACATCATCCATCAACCCCCGATTTAACCCTAATCTAATCACAGGACAGTTTACAATGACTAATTAACTCGCTAACACAAATATATCTGAATATATCTTTACTGAGATTAATAAAATTCCCTGCATTCCCTTCCAGTGCTGATCTATAGTCATTACCACTGCACTTTAATGAACAATTGTATTTGGAGTCAGAGAGATCTTAGAGCATTACGACACAGAAACAGGCCCTTCAGTCATGTCCATTATTCTGCCTAGTCCCGTTGACCCACACCTGGACCGTAACCCTCCATATCCCTCCCAACTTATCCAAACTTCTTTTAAATGTTGCAATCAAACCCGCATCCACCACTTCTGCTGGCTACATTGTCTTGAATAGGATGGTCTTAGGGCCTCACGACCGGTCACTTTTTGATATCCCAAAGACGCGGCCTGGAAGACAAGCATGCCTTCGGGGTTCCGGGAACTCACGGCTCTGGGGACGTGCTTATTCTAGGCCGGTGCCTGCTAACTGAAGCGTCGCGGGAGACACAACAGTGTCCGGAGAGCTGTCCCTTTTTGGAGCTGACTCTCCAGGTGCAGAGCTCAGGGAAAGCGTCACAACAGACTTTTAATATCGTAAAACAGCGAGTTGTTTGTTATGTCTCACCTCTCGCTGTGAAACAGTGACATCTCTTCTTCCCTTATTAGGGAGGGAGAGAGCCTGTGGTATGTCGAATTACCGGGTGAACGAGTAGTCTTTGGGGTACTGCAAGTCTGTGTCTTTATTGACAATAAACTGGACTGGTCAAAGAACACTGAGGCTGTCTACAAGAAGGGTCAGAGCCGTCTCTATTTCCTGAGGAGACTGAGGTCCTTTAACATCTGCCGGACGATGCTGAGGATGTTCTACGAGTCTGTGGTGGCCAGTGCTATCATGTTTGCTGTTGTGTGCTGGGGCAGCAGGCTGAGGGTAGCAGACACCAACAGAATCAACAAACTCATTCGTAAGGCCAGTGATGTTGTGGGGATGGAACTGGACTCTCTGACGGTGGTGTCTGAAAAGAGGATGCTGTCTAAGTTGCATGCCATCTTGGACAATGTCTCCCATCCACTACATAATGTACTGGGTGGGCACAGGAGTACATTCAGCCAGAGGCTCATTCCACCGAGATGCAACACAGAGCGTCATAGGAAGTCATTCCTGCCTGTGGCCATCAAACTTTACAACTCCTCCCTTGGAGGGTCAGACACCCTGAGCCAATAGGCTGGTCCTGGACTTATTTCATAATTTCCTGGCATAACTTACATATTACTATTTAACTATTTATGGTTCTTTTACTATTTATTATTTACGGTGCAACTGTAACGAAAACCAATTTCCCCCGGGATCAATAAAGTATGACTATGACTATTGATGCTTTGCTGCACGCTCGAGTGCTCAGTGGAGGGTGCTGATGCTGCTTTGCTGGTGGGGGTGGGGTGTGGGTCGTTGCCTTGCTACTGCTTATGCGTGGGAGGGGGAGTCGTGGGGGGCTTTGGTGTTCTAACGTTTTAACTGCCATTCATTCTTTGGGGCACTCCTCTGTTTTTGTGGATGTCTGCAAAGAAAAAGAATTTCAGGATGTATATTGTATACATTTCTCTGGCATTAGATGTATCTATTGATTTAAATTTTGGATAGTAGTTTCAAACCTGCAATTCCCAGCCTGATACAGAATTTGGAATCTTTCACATGGATCATTTGGTTCAAGGGGAACTTTTATTACAAGATCATTAGTTAATCCTATCTCATTACATGATACCCAGTCTAAATTAGACTGCTCCCTTGTTAATTTCTCACTGCTCGAGGAAACCACCTCGAGTACATGATTTGGAGGAGTCCTCGGCATTAGAGAATTCTTCCACTCACACTGTGGGGAATCGAACCACCATCTGTACATATTCATGCTGCCTTTAACTTCAGCTGCACTTCCCAGTCCCAGAAAATACATTAATTTCAGCGTCCCTGTAACTCCTCGGTCACAATTACTGACACTAGCTTCTTTTCTTCCTCAAGCACAGACTCTTTAATTCAAGTTCCTTGCCTGCTTTGAACTCCAGATTGTTAGTGCAGATCTCCAGTTCATTCTTCCAGTGACTAAGCTACCGATGGTCTTCTCCGAGGATCATCAGATTGTCGTGGTGGAAGGGCTTGTGAGATCCTGAGATCCCGAGAGCGAAGCCGCCTGGAGCTTAGCTCCTGGTAGGGTCACCCATGTTGGTAAGGTCAAGGGAGAGCTTCCAGACAAAGAGCGATCCAACCAAGACCTCAACAGTGGAGGCGGTGGAAGATGATGACACAACACAACTGCAGTGAAGATGGAGGGAGGCTACAGCAGAGAATGGTTCCCAGTCGTCTTGCATCTCACCCCAATCTGTCAAGGACCGTGTGGTGGCTGCCCGTGCA
This sequence comes from Mobula birostris, assembly GCF_030028105.1. Classification (NCBI taxonomy): domain Eukaryota; kingdom Metazoa; phylum Chordata; class Chondrichthyes; order Myliobatiformes; family Myliobatidae; genus Mobula; species Mobula birostris. The sequence continues at coordinate 6,564,890 of NC_092380.1, forward strand.
TCTGTCTCCCCGTGTTAAACGAAGTCACACACAAGCATTCTCCAGTAAGGGACACAGTACCAGAACATGTGGATCTCAGATTAGTATCTACAGACATCAGAGGACCCAGAAATATACAACCCCTCAACTTGAGTGATTGCACCAATACTAAGTTTCTGAGTCACAATAAAATAGGAGCAGGAGTCGGCCATCTGGCCCATCGAATTTGCTCCACCATTCAATAAGATCATGGCTGGTCTGGCCATGGATTCATCTCCACCTACCTCCCTTTTCCCCATAACCCTTAATTCCCCTACTATGCAAAGATCTATCCAACCTTCTCTTGAATATATCTACTGAGGAAGCCTCCACTGCTTCATTGGGCAGAGAACTCCAGAGATTCACCACCCTCTAGGAAAAGCAGTTCCTCCTGGTCTCTGTCCTAGATCTACTCCCCCGAATCTTGAGGCTAAATCCCAGAGTTCTAGCATGAGCCGACTGCCTGCCCCTTTCCTGTGGTTATGTCCATGCCCACAAGGCCAGCGTCTGTTGCCCTCTCCGACGTTATTAACGCAAATGGCGCATTTCACCATATTTTTCGATATACATGTGATAAATAAATGAATCTGAGCCTGAATCTAATACAAGAGGACGTACAACGCAAAGAGAGAATCTGCAGGCGCTGTGTGCCTTACTCAAAGAAAAATGTTTAAGGTAAGAGGGGAGAAGTTCAGAGGAGATGTGTGGGGCAAGTTTTGCTGTACAGAGAGTGGTAGATGGCTGGAATATGTTGCCAGGGGTGGTGGTGGAGACAGATATGATAGCGGTGTTTAAAAACAGGGGTTCTCAACCTTTTCGATGCCATGGACCAACACATTTAAACAAGTGGTCTGCGGACTCCCAGGTTGGGAAAGGTTGAGAACTTTAAATTCCTCAGCATTATCATTTCAGAGGATCTGTCCTGGGCCCAACAGGTAAGTGTAACCACAGAGGCACCAGCACTTCCTTAGAAGTTTGTGAAGATTCAGCATGACATTAGATTAGATTATGAGAACACGCAGTCCTCTTCTATTGTCATTTAGTAATGCATGCATTAAGAAATTATACCATGTTCTTCCTGTATGATATCACAGAAACACAAGACAAACCAAGACTAAAAAACTGACAAAAACCACATAATTATAACATATAGTTACAACAGTGCAAAGTAATACTGTAATTTGATAGAAGAACAGACCATGGGCACAGTAAAAAAAAGTCTCGAAGTCTCTTGGAAGTCCCATCATCTCACGCAGATGGTGGAAGGGAGAAACTCTCCCTGCCATGAACCTCCAGCGCCACAAACTTGCCGATGCAGCATCCTGGAAGCACCCGACCACAGCCAACTCTTGAGTCCGTTCGAAAACTTCAAGCGTCTGACCAGCCCTCCGACACCGAGCACCATCTCTGCCGAGCGCTTCGACCCCAGCCCCGGCAACAGGCAACAGGCAAAGCTGAGGATTTGGGGTCTTCCCCTCCGGAGATTCTCAATCGCACAGTAGCAGCGGCAGAGAAGCAGGCATTTCAGAAGTTTCTCCAGATGTTCCTCCGTGCTTCTCACATCTGTCTCCATCAAATCAGGATTGTGCACGGCCCCTATTTAACAAATACGATATCACTTCAGAGCGGCCGTGCGCGCTGCGTCGCGCTGCCATCTTCTCCTCTCCTCCCTTCCCATCTTCTCCTCCCCTCCCAAACTTCAATAGATGCGTGGTGTAGAGTATATTAAATGGTTACATCAAGCTGATACAGAAAAAAAACAATGTACTTGAATGGAAAATCCTCTGAAAAGTAGTGGATTCAGCCCAGTCCTTCATGAGTAAAGTCCTCCCCATCAATGAGTCCATCTACATGGAGCACTGTGGCAGGAAAGCAGCATCCATCATCAAGGACCCCAGCATCCAGACCATGCTCTCTTCTTGCTGCTGCCACCAAGAAGGTACAGGAGCCTCAGGACCCAGACCACCATGTTCTGGAACAGTCATCACCCCTCAACCATCAGACTCTTGAACCAGTGGGAATAATTTTACTCATCTTCACTCGCTCCATCACCGAACTGTTCCTACAACCTATGGACTCACTTTCTAAGACACTTCATGTCACATTCTCAATATTTCTTGCTTGTTTGTTTATTTTTCTTTTGTATTTGCACGGTTTGATGTCTTTCGTACGTTGGCTGTTTGTCTGCCCTGTTGGGTGTGGTCTTTCATTGATTCTATTATGGTTCTTGGATTTACTGTGTGCATGCCAACAAGAAAACGAATCTCGGGGGTTGTATATGGTGACATACATACACTTGATATAAATTTACTTTGAACTTTGTATTTCTCTTCAGTGTTGAAATGTTGAAAACTTCCACTGGCAGCTCATTCCACACTCTCACTACCTTCTGAGTTAAATTCATCCTCATGTTTCCCTTATGTACTTCACCTTTCACCTTTAACCCATGACCTCCAGTTCTAATCTCACCCAACCTCAGTGGAAAAAGCCTGCTTGCACTTATCCTATCTATTTCCCTCGTAATTTTGTATACCTCTATCAAATCTCCGCTCATTCTCCAATGTTCCCAACCTATTCAACCTTTCCCTACAACTCAAATCCTTGCATCTTTGTAACTCCTTGTAAATTTTCTTGGCACACTTCCAATCATATTGATATCTTTCCTGCAGGTAGGTGACAAGAACTGCAAATGATACTCCACCAACATCTTCAACATAACATCCCAACTCCTGTACTCAACGCTCTGTTTTGTTGGAGTATTTTGAGGTGACAAATGATAGAAAAGATAAAAATAAATCAGTTATTGTTTATTATTTGTTTATTGAGATCCAGCGTGGAGTGGAGTAGATCCTTCTGGCCCTTTAACCAATCCCCCAATTCAAAACTAATCATTGGACCAATTAACCTACCAACCAGTACGTTTCTGGACTGTGAGAGGAAACCAGAGCACCTGGAGGAAACCCACATGAAAGACATGCAAACTCTTTACAGGCAGAGGCGGGAATTGAACCTGGATCACCTGTACTGTAAAGCGTTGTGCTAACCACTGTGCTACCATGCCATCTGGTGCATTCGAACTTTCAGGAGGACTTTAATAAGGAATTACATAAGAGTTCAGAAAATAATACTAGAACGTGTTTTATTGAGGGTGATAATCTGGCGTGGATTGAGGATTACTTAATGGAAGGAGAACTGGGGAGGAATAAATGGGTTACTAATAGGTTGGGATTGAAGGGTTTGGTGCTGAAACCCCAGCCGTGCTCAGTCTCAATCAGTGAGGAGACCATACATGATCTTGTAGGCCAAAAGGGAATTAAATTATGGAGGAAAACGTTGAACTCGAATAAGTCAAGGACAGTGGAAATAGACAAACCAATTGTCTCTGTTCTTGCCATGTCATTGAAGGAATGGAGGCTGCCATTTTGTGAAGCTGTTCAGTAACCTCCATTTTGTGAGGTGGTTTTGCTCGGAATCACTGCATCAGAGTGTTTTAAAGTAGACACAATGATACTCCTGATAACCTGTTGGACTAGAGATCATTTCCAAATACGAAGTTACTTGTGAGGGGTCCTTTGGTAGGATAGAACATGCAGGTTTATGAATAGGGCAATCTATGTCTGACCTGAGTAACCCGAGCCTAACAACCGGCTGGTCTGCTTTGATTCAGAACAAAGGTAAGTTAATTACAAGTTGTCACTTGCGAAAAGTGCAATAAAATAATGCTGGCTTGGACCAGAGCCAATGGGAAGCTGACATACTTTAGCCTGAGAGACCAGAGCCAATGGGAAGCTGACATACTTTAGCCTGAGAGACCAGAGCCAATGGGAAGCTGACATACGTTAACCAGTTAGGCAAGAGCCAATTGAAATTGAAACACAACATTTGAACTGATAAGGAAAGAGTAGAAGAATGAGGGACTTTGAATGTAAAGCGGTGAGGATGTAGGAGACTAACTATCACAAAGAAGACCCCTTGCCAGGAGCTGGGAGAAGAAGAATCAATTGTTTGGCCAACAGGAGATCCCCTATTTCAGTTTTGTAATCTGGAGAAGTGGTCCGAGTGAGTATTGGTACAGAGGGAACAGTAGTAGTCATGTTCTAAATTGTTAGCCCAGGGTCAACATAGTTACATTGGTAGTTGTAGGCCTCTGCTGGTCAGAGTCAACCATGGATGATGCATCCTAGCTGTTTAGATACACAAACCAGAGCAGTACAATACGGAGAGCAAGCCGTCGCCCATGTAGCAGGCTCCCCTCTCCACACATCAGATGTACCCAAGGGAATGGCAGAGACCGATACAGCTTGGCAGGAGATGCCAGTCAGTGTTGAACTCAACATAGATCTGCCTTAGGGACACCAGCTCTGGATTTACTAGGCAGCCAAGGTTTGAGATTCGAGTTTTCCCTCTCCTAGATGAGCTGCCTTCTACAGCTGATGAGGCCCTTCTGCCTGAAGCAACTGGTTTTAAGAGCCAGTAACCCGCCTTTGCCACACACGAAGGCCAGGAGCTGGACTTGGTTGTCAGAGGCTATTTGAGACACAAGCCATTGAAGCATTTAATAGATAGTGGGAACTTATCCCCATTACCAACCCCAGCTATAACAACCTGAAGGAACCATTGATATTCATACAGATGAAATAAAGTGCAAGCTTTTAAGAGTCGTGTAGTAAATAGCCTGATCTAGATCAGTTGATGATAGTCAACATTATATCCAAGTTTGCTGATGATATGAAGATAGATACCAGAGAGGTCTATGAGGAGGATGTATTGGGGGACAGAGACATTCAGAAAAAGAACACAAAGAGATTTACCACTGACTCTATTGGACAATTGAAACTCATTCTGTTTTCTAGTCTGATGATTATCCTCACATGATGTCAAAGACCAAGGATTAACTTTATTTTCTGTATGCATTTACATGCATTAGGAATTTGCTGTGGTGTGTTGGCGTGACATGCGACAAGAACATTCAACAATGATATAGTATAAAGGGTTACATATATAAAAATAAAGTTACAAGTACAGATATGGAATAAAATGCGCCTAAATCCTAGCATGTTTTTACAATGTAAACAGCTTTATAAAAAGTGGTTTAAAGTGCTTATATTGCAATGACTGAGGTAATAGATAGAGGGGGGTGGGGAGACTAACTAGAATGGTTGATCAGATTAACTATCTGGGGAAGAAACTTTTAAGATGGCATGAAGTTTCTTGTTTTAATTGCCCTATAGCACTTTCCAGAAGGGAGTTTTTGGAAAAGGCAGTTTGAAGGATGAGTAGTTATCCACAATTTTTCCTGCTCACTTCTTTGTCCTGGAGATGCATGAGACTGGCAGTGATGGTAGACGGTAGCCAATGACCTTTTCTGCTGTCTGGTATCTAGATCTAGAAAAACGTCAAGCACTCACCAGTGACTCATATAACCATACAACCATATCACAATTACAGCACAGAAACAGGCCATCTCCGCCCTTCCAGTCCGTGCCGAACTCTTACTCTCACCTAGTCCAACTGACCTGCACTCAGCCCATAACCCTCCATTCCTTTCCCGTCCATATATCTATCCAATTTAACTTTAAATGACAACATCGAACCTGCCTCAACCACTTCTGCTGGAAGCTTGTTCCACACAGCTACCACTCTCTGAGTAAAGAAGTTCCCCCTCATGTTACCCCTAAACTTTTGCCCTTTAACTCTCAACTCATGTCCTCTTGTTTGAATCTCCCCCACTCTCAATGGAAAAAGCCGGTCCACATCAACTCTATCTATCCCCCTCATAATTTTAAATACCTCTATCAAGTCCCCCCTCAACCTTCTACACTCCAAAGAATAAAGACCCAATTTGTTCAACCTTTCTCTGTAACTTAGGAGGTGAAACCTAGGTAACATTCTAGTAAATCTTCTCTGTACTCTCTCAATTTTGTTGACATCTTTCCTATAATTCGGTGACCAGAACTGTACACAATACTCCAAATTTGGCCTTACCAATGCCTTGTACAATTTCAACATTACATCCCAACTCCTATACTCAATGCTCTGATTTATAAAGGCCAGCATACCAAAAGCTTTCTTCATCACCCTATCCACATGAGATTCCACCTTCAGGGAACTATGCACCATTATTCCTGATCCCTCTGTTCTAAAGCATTCTTCAATGCCCTACCATTTACCATGTATGTCCTATTTTGATTAGTCCTACCAAAATGTCCAGAGTCCAGCTGGACTCAGTGTCCAGCATAAGAGGTCCTCTGGGAAAAGCATCACCTCTGCTGACGGCCAGCTTTGACCTGACTGGTCACTCCAGCAAGCAGCCAATCCAACTCCTCAGTTTGACACGGTTTGATCATCACCTCATGCTGGTACCCGTCTCAAGTGTAGAAGCTCACCTCAGAGGCAAACATATTCATTGGCATCGTTCCTCTTGTCAATTTTACCCAACCTGCTGCTTGTTCCAGTTGGGGCCCCCCCCCTCCGCAGCTGCAGCACGTCTCCCTGCAACATTGCTGCGCTGTTCCCTGGGTCGTTGCAGCACTGCACCCTGGGAAAATTCTGCGCTGTTCCTTGGGAGTTTTAATAAAAAGACAAAGATTAGCTTAATTTGTCTCCTATGCTGCACATCAAAATAAGTCAAATGCATCGCTCACGTACACAGTCTGAGGGTGCGCTGGGGGCCGCCCGCAAGCATCGCCATGTGACACCAGTATAGCATGCCCACAATTTAATAACCCTAAACTATACACCTTTGGACTGTGGGAGGAAACCAGAGCACCCGGAGGAAACCCACACGGTTACGGGGAGAACGTACAAACTCCTTACAGACAGCAGCGAACTGCAGCATGGCCCTCTGGGAAGTCACAGCACTGCACCCTGGGATGTTGTTGCATGGCAACTACTTGCCTTCCAGAACAAGGCCCTAACAGTGAGCACTGGCACGGCGGTGAATCGCAGACAGCAACGGTGCAAGGACACTGACCTCTGCACCCCCCAAGGGAATCTACAGATGAGTCTTCACTGGCAAAGTCGAAATGTTTTGTTCCTCTGTGGCTCCATGGATGTGAAGTGCATGTTACTAACCTCTAACAAAATTCTTTGTAGAGTGTACCAACAGAGACAAGCTCTTTGAGTAGGATGTGTGCATTTTATTCCAGACTGACTCTACAAATTTCTACAGCCATCGTTGCACCCCAGAGAGCAGTTAGCAGCTGCCTGCTCCTCTGCTTGTCCCACTTCCATCAGGGAGGAGGCAACGTGAGATCCACCAGACTCAAAAACCGTTGCTTTCTGTCACGGTGCACTCACAAAGGACTGGACCCAGATGCGGGGGAACGGTAGGCTTCCTCTGTTATGGAGCTTCCTTGGCACCTGCTCAGCCCAGGAGCTGCGAATGGCAGGCTCACGGCTCGAACCAGGAGCAGGGTCCCCGGGAAGAGATGGAAACACGAGGTTAGACATTGAAATACCAACAGAGCCTCAGAGGAGCAACTGAGTGACACCACAAGACTATTCATTCTCCCCAACACAATGACCACCCCCCCCCCAAGCACTGAATGAGAATAATCATAGAATGTGGGAAACATGTCCCAGCCACAATTAACTTGACAAGATTAAACAGAAAACGCAAGGGCTTAATAACTCTACTTAAGTTATTGATTAGTAAATAGAGGTGCTCAACGCTCTGTGTCAAGCCACAGGGCTCACGACAACTTTTTCCAAGCAGTAAAGCTGATCAACACCTCCACCCACTAATCCACCCCTCCTCTCCCCCAACCACCACTACTTTATCATTTCCTGTCAGTCACCTTATGTACGGACACCTCAGTGCCTAGCACCACTTTATGGACATACAATCAATCTATGTATATAAGCTATCTTCGCATTTATATTTATTGTAGCTTTTTTATTATTAACATGTTTTTTATCTTATGGTGCTTTTTTTGTGCTGCATCAGATCTGGAGTAACAGTTATTTTGTTCTCCTTTACACTTGTGTACAGGAAACGATATTAAACAATCTTGAATCTTAAATAACCTTATAACTTTCTATCAGGGCTTGCTGACTTACTCGGGCTCTTGGCTCCCAGTGGAGCTTAGGCCATCGATGATCTCCCATCTCCATCGTCCAAAGTCATTGGTATGGTTGGAGTTCCTCGATGTTTCTGTAATCCATTGTGTCCACGGTACAGGGGATTGGTTTATAGAGCTTCACCAGAGCCCTGTTGGCCGGCCTTACCCATTCCCACCTCTCACGACGGGGATGTAGAGTTGGACTATGAGCGGCGCACTCCCCTACACCCCCTCCCAGCATCCGCCACAAAACGGGAAAGGATGGGGCGGCATCTCATTCAACTTCAGAGCCGACGTCGATGGTGTCCGTTGGCGGTGCTGGTGTTTATTACACAGGGCAGGTGTTCAGCCCATAACACTGCTGCCTCCCAATGCCAGAAATCCAGGTTCAATCCCCACCTCCCATGCTCTCTGTGTGGAGTTTGCATGTTCTCCCTGTCACCCAGTAGGCTTCCCTTGGCTGCTTCATCTTCTTCCCACTTTCCAAAGGTGTGTGGGTTGATAGATTATTCAGATTTTGAATTAATACTTAGAATACGGTACATAGAACATAAAACAGTACAGCACTGTGCAGACCCTTCAACCCAAGGTGTCGTGCTGACCTCTTAACCTGCTCCAAGATCACTCTATCCCTTCTCTCCAACGTAACTCTCTATTCTCCTCTTATCTAGAACCCTCTTAAATGTCCGTAATAATATCTGCTTCCACCATCATCCCTGACAGGATCTTCCATACACTTACCACACTCACTGCGTAAAACAACAACACCCACCTCTGACATCCCCCCTGTACTTTCCTCCAATCACCTTAAAATTATGCCCCCTCGTGTTAGCCATTGCCACCGTGGGAAAAGGCTCTGGCTGTCCACTCCATCTCTGCCTCTTATCATCTTATACCAAGCATCTAGGATACCTTCAAAAGGCAGCATCCGTCATCCCTATCACCCAGGACATGCCCTCTTCTCATTGCTACCGTCAGGGAGGAGGTACAGAAGCATGAAGGCACACACACAACGATTCAGGAACAGCTTCTTCCCCTCTGCCGTCAGATTTCCGAATGGACAATGAATCCATGAACACTTCCTCAGCATTTTTTCCTCTTCTTTTTGCACTACATATTTAATTTAATTTATTTATGTATATAGTACTTATTATAATTTATGGTTTGCCACAAAACAACAAATTTCATGACGTGCTCTCTTCTCAGTGCTACTGCTATTGGGGAGGAGGTACAGGTTCCCCAGAGATTCAGGAACAGCTTCTTCCCCTCTGCCATTCGATCTCTGAATGGACATCGAACACATGAACACTACCTCACTACTTCTTTTAATTACAAACAAGAGAAAGTCTGCAGATGCTGGAAATCCGAACAACACAAAATGCTGGAGGAACTCAGCAGGCCAGGCAGCATCTATGGAAAAACGTACAATTGACTTTCCAGGCCGAGACCCTTCAGCAGGGTACTTTGTTTACGTTTCTGTTTTTTGCACTGTTTATCTCAATTTAACTATCTAATCGTACACATACACTTGCTGTAGTTCGGATTCTTTCTATACTTATCATGTATTGCGTTGTACTGCTGCCACAAAGTTAACGAATTTCACGACATATGCCTGCGATATTAAACCCAATTCTGACCTCGATCAAGTCACCTGTCACCCTCCTCGACTCTAAAAAGAAAAGCCCAAGCTCGCTCAATCTATCTTCATAAGATATGTTATGTAATCCAGACAGCATCCTGGAAAATCTCCTCTACACCCTCTCTAAAGTCTGCACATCCTTCCTCTAATGAGGTGACTGGAATTGAAAAATTTAATTGGAATTGGTTTATTATTGTTACTGAGGTTCAGCCAATAGCTTGTCTTACATACAGATCAATTTATTCCACAGTACAATGAGATAGAACAAGATAATGAGCCAGAACAATTCGGAGAAATTCTGTGCAGGTAGGCAATAAGGTGCAAGATTATAATTAGGTAGATTCTAATACCAGAGGGCATGCTTTTGAGGTATGCAGGGATGATTTCAAAGGGGATAGAAACATAGAAAAACTACAGCACAATACAGGCCCTTCAGCCCACAACACTGTGCCGAACAAAGATGTGAGAGGCAAGTTTTTCACACAGAGAGTGGAGGGTGCCGGGAATGCAGTGCTTGGGGTGGTGGTAGAGGCAGATACATTAGAGACTTTTAAGACACCTTTAGGTCAACACATGAACGTGAGGAAAATTGAAGGGTTTGGACATTGTGCAGGCAGAGAGCTTAGTTTAGTTGGCCATTTGCTGACTAATTTACTTGGTTTGGCAGAACATTGTGAGCTGAAAGGCCTGTTCCTGTACTGTACTATGTTCTATTGTAGGTCAATAGTGCATCTAATCATACTAAAGGGCTGTTCATCGGTCTTATGCAGGCTAGAAGCTCTCCTTGATCCTGGTGGTACGTGCTTTCAGGCTTTCGTATTTTCTGCCCGATGGAAGAGGGGAGAAGACCACAACAAGACCTTAAGACATAGGAGCAGAATTAGGCCATTTGGCCCGTCAGGTCTGCTCTGCCGTTCCATCATGGCTGATTCATTATCCTTCTCATTCCCAGTGCTCTGATATGGCTCTGAGGAGACACTACAAAAACTGTGGGCTTTTGTCAGCCAGAAGAATCTTTAACATCAGATGGACTGACAACATAACCAACCAGACACTGTTGGGAAATCTCCAACCGGGAGTCCAGGGGGATACAAATACGCAATGGAAGTAGGTTGGCCACACCCTGAGGAAGCCAGCTAACAATACCCCCAGGCAGGCATTGAAATGGAATGAGGAAAATAGGACGTCCAAAGAATAAGTGGAGGAGAGACATCAAAATTAGAAGATAAGGGCACTCTTGGTCCATTTACGAGAAACTGCCTCAGAACAGAGGACTATGGAGATGAAGGTTATCAATGGCCTATGCTCCACTGGGAGCTAAGAGCCCCACCCAACCAACCCCATCCGTCTGCCTTCTCCCCATAACCTTTGATGTCCTTACTAATCTAGAACTTATCAACCTCCACTTTAAATATACCCAATGACTTGGCCTTCACAGCCATCTGTGGCAATGGATCCGACAGATTCACGGCCCTTTGACTGAAGAAATTTCAAAAGAAGAGAAACTGAGAGAATTGGCCACTGAAAATTGCCCCATAGTGTGTATCTGGGATGAGTTGATGGGAACGTTTTGTGGGGAGAATTAAAAATGGGGATCGTGTGGGATTAGAGCAAACGAGCTCTGTGATCAGCATGGATAGTGCAGGGAAGAGCCGAATTCCGTGTTGTTTGATTTAAGATGTAGGAGCAGAATTAGGCCATTCAGCCAATCATAGCTGGTTTATTTTTCCTGTCAATCCCATTCACCTGAAACACTGCCGTCCTTCTGGTGAAGCCTCAGAACCGCTGATGATTCGATGCTGGAAATCACTCAGGTCAAAACCATGCGTGGGATCTTTAACACAGCCTACAAGAGCAGCCAAGGCTCTGAGTTTGATGCCTTAACCAGGCATTTGGATTCCCACACTGCGGGAGTCACTCAGTATTCCAGCCGAGACTTAGCTTACATTTTGGCTGGGGCTGGGTTTGAGCTCACAGCCTTCTCACTTAGATGTGGTTGGAGTCCTTCTCCCTCCGCTGACCCCCACTCGATGGCGTCAGAATACACCGTTCTGTTTTGTGTCTTGATGGCCGCACAGCTTTACGGGAAGTGTGTGGTTTACCCACGGAGAAAACACTGCAAAGTGTTTAGCAAGCTGCCTGGGTGTGCTGGGACTGGAGGTGCGAGCAATTACTGTCGGTTTGCAAGTCACTGCAGACACATTCTTCCCTCTTCTAACCTGACCTTTCACAACAGGTTCTCAAACGTCCTCATTACCTTCCTTTGCACTTCATTTACAAGGAGACTAAAGATCAAATCAACTTTTCAGAAAGATACAGCGACTTAATCATCCTGTTTTTTCATTCATAGAGGTGTACAGCCCGGAACAGGCCATTTGGCCCACAACATCCATTCTCACCCTTTCTGTCCATGTGCCCACATTAGGATGGTATCCTTCTCCCCTATTCCTATTTAATAACACTGGACAACAAAGATTATGCTTCCTGAATACTTTTAGGTGTATCTTATGGAATTTGGGCTGCTGATCATGAAAATCACCATGAAATTTCCCTATCATGTACCATTTTTATTGAAATTGCCTAAATTTGTTGTTTCTGTTCATAATTTAAGCCAGAGTAACAGATGCCAAGATTTTTGTTGGTCCACGAATCAAACAATTCATCAATGACAGGCAATTCAAAGAAATTCCAGTGAAACCAGACAAAATCACATGGAAGGCATTCAAGGATGCTGTTGAAAATTTTCTTGGGAACTACAGAGCACCAACCTACGTGCAGTTGGTTGACAACATGCTTCAAATATACAAAACCATGAAGTGCAACATGTCACTAAAGATTCACTTTCTGCATTCCTATTTAGACTTCTTCCCTGCAAATCTTGACACTGTCAGTGACGAGCTCGGTGAAAGGTTTCACCAGGACATTGTGATCATGGGGAAACGGTGTCAGGGCAACTGGAATCCATCAACGCTGGCTGGTTATTGTTGGACACTTAAACGAGAAGCCTCAGACACTGAGTACAAATGAAAATCATCGACAAAACATTTTAGCTTAGTTACTCTATTGCAAAAACATTGTATCATTTCTTAATGCATGCATTACTAAATGACAATAAAAGAGGACTGCGTGTCCTCATAATCTAAACAAAAGTGGCGATAATGTTATGTAATTAAATGCATTGTATTCATTAAAAGTTAATTTCTTGTTTCTTCAAATTCCTACTTTGTACAAGTAGTCTGATTTGAAGAATTCATCTCATGTTGCTCTGAACACATCATCAGTGATGTAAACTGGGGTCATTGGGTGTTTTGGGTCTTTCAACGTCAGACACCCTCGCCCAAGTGACCCAGCCGTGGTTGGATCAAGCCACAATATGTGTTCAGGTAACATGTGCTGCAGATCCCTTCATCCAGAGCCATCTCGAGGCCTTCTCTGCTGCCTCAGTGATGCCTCTCTAGTCTCCTTGTACCAGCGATGCTGAGGGCTCTGTGAAGAGACTGCCCAGCGAAGCCCCAGCAGCCCACTTCAACGGGAACACACTTTGCCTTCCACCCCTGCCTCCGACGGTCGCTGACCAGTTCCTCGTATCTGGCAAGCTTCCTCGCATGGGCCTCTTCCCGCAGCACCGTCAGCTGCAGCAGGGTGATGTGTTTCGCTGCCTCTGAGACCAGGGGCGTGTCTGGTCTCAGGCTGTTCTTGGCGTTGCGCTGTGAGGACTTCAGCTGCTCTTTCAGGTCAGTCATCAGCTGCCAGTCATGAGCGGGTGCCAGGATCCCTGTGGGTGGCTTCTGGTCGCTCTCCAGTTCTCACAAAGGTGATGGTCCAGCTTCAAGCAGTCTATCATAAACAAAAAAAATTCTGAGGAAGCAACACTTATGGAAAAATTTGTCATCCAGTGTTATCTGTGTAAGTGCCTTGTAAGTGTAGTGATTCTATCCAATTCCACCACCTCTTTTACTTTACTTTACTTTATACTTAATTGTCGCTAAACAATTGGTACTAGAACGTACAATCATCACAGCGATATTTGATTCTGCGCTTCCCACTCCCTGGATTACAAATATTAAATATTATAAATATTAAAAATTTAAATTATAAATCATAAATAGAAAATAGAAAAATGGGAAGTAAGGTAGTGCAAAAAAACTGAGAGGCAGGTCCGGATATTTGGAGGGTACGGCCCAGATCCAGGTCAGGATCCATTCAGCAGTCTTATCACAGTTGGAAGGAAGCTGTTCCCAAATTTGGCCGTACGAGTCTTCAGGCTCCTGAGCCTTCTCCCGGAGGGAAGAGGGACACATTTCAGATATCAACCTCTCTCTGTGCAAAAAAATACGGTACTTACCTTTCAGATCCCCTTTAAAACTCCTTCGCCTTACCTTAAACCTATGCCATCTTGTTTTTGATCGCCATAGCATGAAAAAAAATCATTTTTCCATTCCTGAGGGCATTGAGGCGAGTGAGGCTCTCTCCCTCATTCTAACCAATGTTTAAGGAAGAGCCATTGAGAGTGGCCTGACCAGCTGCATCACCGCCTGTGACCACAAGTTCCTCCAAAGGAATGTGAGGGTTGCTAAGAGGATCGTCGAGATCCCTCTTCTACCTATCAGAGATTTATCAGGGGCGGTGCCCTTAGCATTGTCAACGATCCCTCCCATCTGTCCAACAGTGTCTCTGACCCCCTACCATCAGGCAGGAGGTACTGTAGCGTTAGGACAAGAACTGTTAGGATGGGAAACAGCTTTCTCCCCCAGGCCCTAAGACTACTGATCTCTCTGCCACACCCAGGTCTCATCACGTCTGAATAGCCAGTAGCGTTATACAGCAAACACTGGAATTTCAAGCTACACACATCAAAGTTGCTGGTGAATGCAGCAGGCCAGGCAGCATCTCTAGGAAGAGGTACAGTCGACGTTTAGGGACCGAGACCCTTCGTCAGGACCTGTCGAAGGGTCTCAGCCTGAAATGTCGACTGTACCTCTTCCTAGAGATGCTGCCTGGCCTGCTGCGTTCACCAGCAACTTTTATGTGTGTAGCATTATGCTGTTTACTTTTTAACTTGTGTCGTAAATGCTCCTTATTATTTGTTCATTTATTTGTGGTAATATTACTTTGCGTGCTGTGTGCATGAGTGATATGTACTGTGTTGTGCGCCTTGGACTGGAGGAACTTTGTCTCGTTTGGCGATATGCATATGTGCAGTTGAATGAAAGTGAACTGAACTTGAACTTTCTATCTTACCCAAGCCTCTTGACATCTCAGATAGTTATACTGACAAACTCGATACCTCTACCCTCTAAATATGGTCATCTCCAAATACTGCAATTTTCATGTGTTCATCTCTGCCAAGTAACACTGCCCTGAATTTAACCATAAAGCAGAAACCACTGGAAATGCCCAGTGCATTGAGAACACCTGCTGAGGTTTCATCAAAAACTCTATTCATCCAGTTTTAATTTCAGTTCCTCCCCCTTCTCTTTTTTTCCATTCCCCATTCTGATTACCCTTTCACTCCTTCACTTATAATGCTGAGCCTTTATCAGACACTACTCAGGCCACACTTGGAGTATTGTCAACAGTTTTGGGCCCCTTATCTCAGAAAGAATGTATTGTCATTGGAGAGAGTCCAGAGGAGATTCACAAGGATTATTCTGGATATTAAAGGGTTAACATATGAGGAGTGTTTGGCAGCTTTGGGCCTGTACTCACTGGAATTTAGAAGAAGGCAGCGGGGGGCGGGATCTCATTGAAACCTACCAAATATTGAAAGGACTAGATAAGGTGAATGTGGAGAGGGTAACCAGAACTAGAGGGCACAGCCTCGAAATTGAGAGGTGACCTTTTAGAAAAGCAGTAGGGAGGATTTTTTTTAGCCAGAGAGTGGTGAATCTGTGGAATGCTCTGCCATAGACTGCGGTGCAGGCCAAGTCTGTGGGTATATTTAAAGCGGAGGTTGATAGATCCCTGATTGGTCGGGGCATCAAGGGATATGGTGAGAGGACAGGTGTATGGGGTTGAATGGGATCAGCCATGATGAAATGGTGGAGCAGACTCAATGGGCTGAATGGCCTAATTCTGCTCCTATGTCTTATGATCTTATGGTCTTCTCCTCACCTACCCATTGCCTCCCTCTGGTTTCTCTCCTCCTTCCCTTTCTTCCACGGCCCGCTGTTCTCCTATCAGATCCTTCCTCAGCCCGGTACATCTTCCACCTATCTCCTTCCAGCTTCTTACTTCATCCACCCCCATCCACCCACCTTCCCTCTCACTTGCTCTCACCTACCACTTGCCAGCTTCAGCTCCTTCCCCCTTCCTTCTTATTCTCCTGGCTTCTGTTCTTCATCCTTTCCAGTCCTGATGAAGAGTCTCTGCCTGAAACATTGACTGTTTGTTCCTCTCCACAGATGCTACCTGACCAGCTTTGTGCTGTGTGTGTGTGTGTGTGTGTGTGTGTGTGTGTGTGTGTGGGTGTGGGTGTGTGAGTGTGTGTGTGTGTGTGAGTGTGAGAGAGAGAGAGTTTGTATGTGTCTGTCTCTTTCTCTTGCAGACCCACTTGCTGTCGTCCTTCCTCCTTCCTCTGTCTTTTATTACTGTGATCCAGCTATTCATCTTTGGACCGTTGACCCTCAGATCCTCACCCAGTAAAGTCAAAAGTAAATGCATGGCTACCCACTATAATTCCAAGCTCCATGACTCAAAATGCGGGTCTTGTTTCCTGAAATACAGCCACTTACATCAGATTCCTTCCGCTTCCACCTATCACATCCCAGCTCTCTTACTTCAGTCCCCCCTCCCCCACCCACCCACATCCCCCCCCACCTGTCACCTGTCAGCTTGTAATCCTCCCCCTCCTCCCCCCCCACCTTCTTATTCTGGCTTCTGCCCCCTTCATTTCCGGCCCTGATGAAGGGTCTCAGCCCCAGACATTAACTCTTTATTCCTCTCCATAGGTGCTGCCCAACCTGTTCTGTTCCTCCAGCATTTTGTGTGTGTTGGTCTGGATCTTCAGCATCTGAGGAGTTTCTTGTGTTTATGATTCACCTATCATCTTCTAGCTTATCTTCCTCCCTCTCCCCTCTTATTTTTTTGTCCCAGCATCTTCTCCATTTCTCTCTTGTCCTGAAGAGGAGTTTCAGACCGAAACATCGACTGTTTATTCATTCCCATTGATGCTGCCTGGCCAGCTGAGTTCCTCCAGCATTTTGTGTGCATTGCTCTGCATTTCCAGCATCTGCAGAATCTCCTGCGTTTAGTTTTTAACTGGGCCTTTTCTCATGTCGACTAGAGTTTGGTTTGGAATTCACCGCCTTTCGGGTTGGTGGAAACAGAAGCAAGCAACGCTCACCGCTGGCGGGCACAAGGGAAAATAGGCAACCAACACTTACCGCTGGCGGGCACAAGGGAAAATAGGCAACCAACGCTTACCGCTGGTGGGCACAAGGGAAAATAAGATACTGGAAAACATGGGAAAGATCTCGGCAAAAGGTCTGACAGAATCGCTCTGCAAGGATTAGCTTTATTCGTCATGTGTACATCGAAACTACAGCGAAAAGTGTCGAGGAGGCACTGGGGGCAGCCCACAAGTGGGCTATGCCACGGTAGCATAGTTTTCCAGTACCAGGCAATCCGGTTCAATTCCCTCTGCTGCCTGTAAGGAGTTTGTACGTTCTCCCCGTGGCCGCGTGGGATTCCTCCTGGTCTCCGGTTTCCTCCCACATTCCAAAAGACGTACTGGTTGGTAGGTTTATTGGTCATTGTAAATTGTCCTGTGATTCTCGTCATCGTCGTCGTGGTGGCTATCCCTCGAGGTCGAGGATGATGGTCTTCATTCTGTTGATCAAGTGGCCCACAGAGCGAAGACGCCTGTGCGTGTGTTGTTTAACGTGTACTTGATGTTGCTCTCCAAGAAGCACACGATACTTCACAAATCAACCAACTGATTCCAATGGCATGGAAACCACGACGATTGGAGCTGATGGATTTGCTGCAGCCTTCATCCACCTTGAGTTCAAAGTAACTTTGCCTGTTCCACCGTTGAGGTCTTGGTTGGATTGTTCTTTGTCAGGGAGCTCACCCTCGACCTTACCACCATGGGTGACCCTACCAGGAGCATAGCTCCAGACGGCATCGCTCTCGGGATCACAGGACCACACAAGCTTCTCCACCGCGACAAGGTGACAATCCACAGAGAAGTCCTGTGATTAGGCTGGGGTTAAACCCCTGGGGGGGGGGGCACAGCTCGAAGGGTCAGAGGATCTGCTCCATGCTGTATCTCAATAACCCTAATTCGTACGTCTTTGGAATGTGGGAAGACACAGAGGGAACCCAGGCGACCGCTGTGGGGAACATACGATCTCCTTGCGGGAATTGTCATAGTCATAGTCATACTTTATTGATCCCAGGAGAAATTGGTTTTCGTTACAGTTGCACCATAAATAATAAATAGTAATAAAACCATAAATAATTAAATAGTAATATGTAAATTATGCCAGGAAATAAGTCCAGGACTAGCCTATTGGCTCAGGGTGTCTGACCCTCCAAGGGAGGAGTTGTAAAGTTTGATGGCCACAGGCAGGAATGACTTCCTATGACGCTCAGTGTTGCATCTCGGTGGAATGAGTCTCTGGCTGAATGTACTCCTGTGCCCAACCAGTACATTATGTAGTGGATGGGAGACATTGTCCAAGATGGCATGCAACTTGGACAGCATCCTCTTTTCAGACACCACCGTCAGAGAGTCCAGTTCCATCCCCACAACATCACTGGCCTTACTAATGAGTTTGTTGATTCTGTTGGTGTCTGCTACCCTCAGCCTGCTGCCCCAGCACACAACAGCAAACATGATCGCACTGGCCACCACAGACTCGTAGAACATCCTCAGCATCATCCGGCAGATGTTAAAGGACCTTAGTCTCCTCAGGAAATAGAGACGGCTCTGACCCTTCCTGTAGACAGCCTCAGTGTTCTTTGACCAGTCCAGTTTATTGTCAATTGCATCCTGATCTCACAGCTAGCACTGTAAGGCGTGAGACTAACAGAGCAAGGATGAGCTGTGAGGGCTGAACAGTCTCCTGTGCCTTTATGGCGGCAGCAAGTATTTTGCTGGAGAAAGTTCCCGGTTCCCGCCTTC
This sequence comes from Mobula birostris, assembly GCF_030028105.1. Lineage (NCBI taxonomy): Eukaryota > Metazoa > Chordata > Chondrichthyes > Myliobatiformes > Myliobatidae > Mobula > Mobula birostris. Next base: position 6,583,740 of record NC_092380.1, read on the forward strand.
CTTTGTCTGAAGCATGCTGTCCTGACATCTTCTCAGAGCAACCTGGCCTCTCATAGCAAGAAGGTATTGCTCTAATTCTATCCATCAGCAGCTTTTGTGTTGCCTTAAACACCTGAATAAGATCACCAAACATCGATTATCAATTCTGCTGCGTTAATCTATCATATATCTCACTGCAGGAGAGCATATTTGATATTGTTTCACAATACACTGTACAGCTTAAGTTGAACTATGAACATTACCGTCAGTAAGTGCTGGAATTAGTCACTGCAAATTGCAAGTGTGCATTAGCTTTACCCTCCTAACCCTTCATTATGAGTTTAATTGGCTCTTGATCACTCTGCCTGTAACCATGGTAACATGGAAACTCTGAACACCCAATATAATGTGTCACGTCCGCATTTAAAGCCCAAAAAAAGCATTAGCACTGACGTTAAATCTACTTAATTGCTTCTCCTGCCGCGGGAGTTATTTTGTAGACGTTGTATCGAGGGCCACGTAGTCTCAACCTGAACTTTGCTTCCAACTCTTCCTCGGGAGCAGTGGCCTCAGCTCAGCATAACCTTCTGTTGTGGTTTCATTGGACTGGAGTCATCAGCTGTGGCACACGAGCCTTTGGAGTCTGCCTCTGAACTGGGTGATCAAAATCAGAATCAGAGGTTCAAAGGTCCATTTATTATCAAAGTCAAAGTAAGTCAAGGTAACATTTATCATCAAGAGTACATATATGTCACCACATAAAACCCTGAATTCTTTTTCTGCAGGCATACTCAGCAAATCTATAGAATAGTAACTGTAAACAGGATCAACAGACAACAAATTGTGCAAATGCAGGTATAAATAAACAGCAATAAATAATGAGAATGAAATAACAAGATAAACGAGTCCTTAAATGTGTGCACATCCCCTTTTGTTCAACAGCCTGATGATTGAGGGGTAGTAACAGTTCTTGACCCTGGTGGTGTGAGTCCTGAGTCTCCTGTACCTTCTACCTGATGGCAGCAGCAAGAAGAGAGCATGGGAATCTCTGATAATGGATGCTGCCTTCCTACGGCAATGTTTCATGTAGGTGTGCTCAATGGTTGGGCGGATTTTACCTGGATGTACTGGGCTGTATCCACTACCTTTTGCAGAATTTTCCGTTCAAAGACATTGGTGTTCCCATACCAGGCTGGCATGCAGCCAGTGAGCACATTTTCCACTACGCACCTATAAAAGTTTGCAAAGGTTTTCGATGACGTGCCGAATCTCCACAGACTCCCGAGGAAGTAGAGGTGTCGCTGTGCTTTCTTCATAATTATAGATATTATGATATGCCCAGGACAGGTCTTCTGAGGTAGTGGCTCCCAGCAATTTAAAGTTAAAGTATGTGTGCATATACAACTCTGAGATTTATCTTCTCCAGATAGCCATGAAACAAAGAGAAACCATGGATGTCGCTCAAAGAATCAGAATCAGGTTTAATATCATTAGCATATGTCATGAAATTTGTTAGATTTGTGGCAGTACAATGCAATACATGATAATAGAGAAAAAAGCTGAGAATTACAGTAAGAGTGTGTGTGTGTATATATATATATATATAGTCATAGTTATACTTTATTGATCCCGGGGGGAAATTGGTTTTCATTACAGTTTCCCCCAGGATCAATAAAGTATAACTACCAAATAGTTAAATTAAATAAGTAGTGCAAAAAAATAGAAATTTTAAAAAGTAGTGAGGAAGTATTCATGGGTTCAATGTCCATGAAGAAAATGATGGCAGAGGGGAAGGAGCCGTTACTGAATTGTTTGAGTGTGTGTTTTGAGACTTCTATACTACCTTCCTGGTGGTAACGATGAGAACAAGGCATGACCTGGGTGATGGGGGTCCTTAATGATGAACGCTACCTTTCTAATCATGGCTCAACACTAGAGGTTGGAATTGCAAACCCAATCCAATGTTCCTGCACACAGCTGAGGGAACCCCTCAACCCCAGGTGTGTCTACTCACAAGTAAGGTCACAATCCACAGTTCTCTTGGGTCGGCATGAAACGTCACACATTTACCTCATCAGGACGCACAAAGTGCTGGTGGAACTCAGCAGGTCAGGCAGCATCTATGGAGAGGAATGAACAGGTCGATGTTTCAGCCGAGACCCTTCATCTGGACAGGAAAGGAAGGGAGCAAAGCCAGAAAATGAAAGTGAGGAGAGGAGGAGGAGGAGGAGGAGTTCAAGTTGGCAGGTGTTAGGTGAGACCAGGTGAGGAGGAAGGTGGGTGGGTGGGGAGGGGCGGATAAAGTCAGGTTCGGGTCTCGGTCCAAAAACATCAACTGTTTGTGCCCCTGCTCAGATGCTGGCTGACTTGCTGAGTTCCTCCAGTACTTCAAAGCTCAAGGTTTAAGTTCAGAGTGAATATATTATCAAAGTACATCTGCAGTATGTCACCATATACAACCTTGAGATTCATTTCCTTGCAGGCATTCACAATACAACAAAGAAGTACAACAGAATCAATGAGAAACTGCACACAAAGACTGACAAACAACCAATGTGCAAAACAAGGCAAACTGTGTAAATACAGAAAAGAAACTAATAATCGTGAGAATATGAATTGTAGTTTGTGTGTGTTGCTCAAGATTTCTAACATCTGCAGAATCTTTTGTGTTTAATGTTTAATTCTCCTCTGTCTACACCTTTGTCAGTTTTGTATTCTGCCCCTTTCATTCCCTGACATCAACTTTGCCAGTAACTCTGGCATGTTATCCCTCTCCATGCCTTGTGGCACATCAAACAACAAGCTTGCCATTTCTATAGCATCTTGTCTGTTTTTCACAAGGTCAAGTTGTCAGCTTGATGCTCAACCCAGCACGGATGGAAAGCGTGCAAGGAGCCGGCCGGATTCGAACCCGGGACCACTGGCCTCAAAGTCTGGTGCTGGTGCCACTACACCAGAGCAACTCTATTACATGGCTCATGATTCGATGCCCTTAGAAAGCCTACTCTGTGCCAAGCCCCGCTGCAAAAAGAGAGGGGTGGTCAGCATGGATCTGGCAACCTCTTCCCTGGGTGAGGAAGGATCTTTGCTTAGAAGACGTGTGAATTCGTGGGGTGAAGATCAACGTTCAGCCCAGGATAGAGCACTCCAGTGAGCTGCTGTCAGCGGCCTTTGCCCCTGTAGAGGGGACGGACTTAGAAAGCCTAGAAACACGATATTATCAGTGTCCCCTTGAAACACGTGGGTAATCCCACCAAAGAGTTCCGTCATGTTTGTCAGATGTGATTTGCCCTTAGCTGATGTCAGAATCAGAATCAGGTTTAACGTCGTGAAATTTGTAATCTTTGTTTGCAGCAGTACAACGCAATACATAATAACAGAAAAAAACTGTGAACTACACACATATATATCAATTATGAATTACATATATATTGATGTGCCTGATCCATTTTGCTCGGTTTTTGTGCAGGAGGGGGCATTTTGGGGTTGATGTGCTCGTTCCGTTCTTGTTTGGTTGGTCGGTTTTTTTGCAGGGAGGTGGGATTTGGGGGCTTGATGATTGTGCTCCTTTTCTTTTTCTTTCTTGGTTTCATGGCTACCTGGAGGATTGAAGAATTTCAGAGTTGTATACTTTGATAGTAAATTAACCTTTGAACCTTTGAATCTTTTGAATATTAGTTAAATAAGTGGTGCAAAAATAGAAATTAAAAAAGTAGTGAGGTAGTGTTCATGGGTTTAATGTCCATTCAGAAATTAGATGGCAGAGGGGAAGAAGCTGTTCCCAACTTGCTGGCTGTGTGCCTTCCGGCTCCTGTATCTCCTTCCTGATGGTAACAATGAGAAGAGCACATGTCCTGGGTGATGGGGGTCCTTAATGATGGACGCTGCCTTTTTGAGGCATCACCCCTTGAAGATGTCCTGGATACTACGGAGGCTGGTGCCCATGATAGAGTTGACTGTTTACATCTCTCTGCAGCTTATTTCGATCCTGGGCAGTAGCACCCTCCTCCATACCAGACAGTGATGAAGCCAGTTAGAATGCTCTCCACGGTACATCTATAGGAATTTGCGAGTGTTTTTGGTGACATACCAAATCTCTACAAACTACTAATGAAATATAGCTCGGTGATCGTCTGCTGTATCCCCCACCATTCCGAATCCAAGCTGATTTTGTCCACAGTGAAGTGTAGTTCTCTCCCTTTAATTTCAATATCTGCCTCGGCTCCATATCGTTGCATTCATTGCGGGTGGCAAGTCACCCAGAAACATGCAGCCTCCCGCCTTCCTTCCCTCCGCCGTCGAGGGTGCGTCGTATTCCGACTGGGCGAAATTTCTACTCAATTTCTATTCACTGACACCCTCTCAATCTAGTTTTACCATGTCACAGCAGCCTCTTCCTACTCTGTGATAATGGCTCTGCTGTCTGCTGTGAGCCATGTCGGCCGTGCCCTCAGCTTACACGAGTGGATCTGGTTGCAGTCCACATCCACCCTCCCTCTCTGACAGATTTTTCGACATGTGTCATTTGCTAACCTTGAGCTCTCTGGCTAGCCCTCGTTTTAATCTCCTGTTATTCTCTCCTCTCTCTGTACTGTAGATCTAGCAATTACCACCTAGAGTCACAACACAGAAACAGGCCCTTCCACCCATCTAGACTCTACCAGCCTGGTCTTTTTTACCTGCCCTCCGTACCTCCTTCATCCATGTTGTTGTTACTGTTCCTCTGTGGCACCCCAGGCTGCAAGCTTGCCGCTTCCTTAGAATTTTGTCTGTTTTTTTCACAAGACCAAGTTGCTAGCTCAATGCTCAATCCAGCACGGATGGAAAGAATATGAGGAGCTGGCCGGATTCAAACCCGGGACCACTCACCTCAAAGTCCAGTCACCACGCCACCGGCCAGCTTTCTCATCCACACACCTCCGAAATTCTCCAAGATGTTACAATTGGTCCTGCACCCGTCAATTCCGCTGGCAGCTCATTCCTACACCACCCTCTGAGTGAAGAAGTTCTCTCTCATGTTCCCGTTAAGTATCTTCACCCAAAAACTATGACCTTTTCTGGTCTCGTCCAACCTGAGGGGGGGAGAAAGACATACGGACCCCAATTTCCGTACTCCCTCTCACACAGAGACCTCAACTCCTATGTTCCCTCTGAGATAGCGGGATCACAGCTCCAACACTCCCTCTCTCACACTGGGACCCCAGTGCGTTCACCCGATCTATACCCCAAATGACTCTGTATCAATCGTGTGCTGCGCTAGCTTAGCGGTCAGTGCGACGCTATTACAGCTCCGGATGCCGGAGTTCAGAGTTCAATCCCAGCATCCTCCTCGTGGAATGCGCGAGTTTCCCCCCAGGGGCTCCGATTTCCCCCCGCGGTCCAATGACGTACCAGGTATGTTAATCAGTCATTGTAAATTGTCCCGTGATTAGGTTAGTGTTAAGTTTCAAACTTCATAGCATATGATTCTGATGGCTCGAAGGACTGAAATGGCCTGTTCCACGCTGTATCTCTAAATAAATCAAAATAAGTAACTCTAAGACCTTCCCTTGTTCTCCTGCGCTCCTATGAATAAATTCCTAACATGCTCAACTTTCCCCTGTCGTCTCCTTTATATAACTCTTCCTGTTACCTCTGTGTCTGTCTTCATGTAGTGAGCTCTGGCTTTGGATGTATTGTTGTGCCTCTTAGGGGACTATGTCAAACAACCTCTTTTCTGAAACAACAAAATACAAAATGCTGGAGGAACTCAGCAGGTCAGGCAGCTTCTATGGAGAGGAATAAACAGTCGATGTTTGTGTACACTTGGCTTGGCCGTCTGAAACTTGTTCCAGTCCCTACTATATCCGCAGCTTTAACAAGATCAGTCAGAGATACACTCTACCAACTGGACCATCCAGCTGGGGTCTCCCCCTCCCCCCCACCCCTAAAGGGCCACCTAAAGTTTTCGCATGGTGTGTAGATCATAGACTGTGTGGCTAGGCGTAGCTCAAATACCATCTATAAGTTTGCTGGTGATGCAACCAGTGTTGGTAGAACCACAGACTGAAACAAGAGGGCGTACAGGAGCGAGATACGCCAACAACCTGGCACTCAATATCAGTAAGGCAAAAGAGCTGACTGTGGACCCCAAGAAGGGTAAGACGAAGGAACACATACCAATCCTCATAGAGGGATCGGAAGTGGAGAGAGTGAGCAGTTTCAAGTTCCTGGGTGTCAAGATCTCTGAGGACCAAATCTGGTCCCAGCATAATGATGCAGTTATGAAAAAGGGAAGACAGTGACTATATTTCATCAGGAGTTTGAAGAGATTTAGTATGTCAACAAATACACTCAAAAACTTATATAGATGTACCGTGGAGAGCATTCTGACAGGCTGCATCACTGCCTGGTATGGAGGGGCTACTGCACAGGACTGAAAGAAGCTGCAGAAGGTTGTAAATCTAGTCAGCTCCATCTTGGGTACTAGTCTACAAAGTACCCACGACATCTTCAAGGAGTGGTGTCTCAGAAAGGCAGCATCCATTATTAAGGACCTCCAGCACCCAGGGCATGCCCTTTTCTCACTGTTACCATCAGGTAGGAGGTACAGAAGCCTGAAGGCACACACTCCACGATTCAGGAACAGCTTCTTCCCCTCTGCCATCCGATTCCTAAATGGACATTGAACCCATGAGCACTACCTCACTTTTTTAATATATATTATTTCTGTTTTTTGCATGATTTTAATCTATTCTATATATGTATACTGTAAATCGATTTCCATATTTATTTATTATTATTTATTATTATTTTATTTTTATTTTTCTTCTTCTATATTATAGATTGTATTGAACTGCTGCTGCTAAGTTAACAAATTTCATGACACATGCCAATGATAATAAACCTGATTCAGATCTGTAACACTTTCACTTGGCGTAGAGCGCGTAGATCTGTCCACTGTGTTGTACAAAGGATACAGTGGTGTTGGGACAAGAGTTGTCAGACCCAGGGGCTGGTGTCTACCAGGAAAGGAAAAAGTGACAAGGTCTCTCTCGAAAAGCAGAGGCTTAGGGGTGGCACAAGCATCAAAAGGCAGTGCCTGAAGAAGACAACATCCATCTTTGAGGACCCCCATCACCTGGGACAAACCCTCTTCTCATTGCTACCATCAGGGAGGAGGTACAGGAGCCTCATGACCCACAATGAATGTTTTAGAAACAGCTTCTTCCCTTCTGCCATCAGATTTCTGAATGGTCCATGAACCCATGGACACTATTATCCTGAAGAAGGGTCTCAACCCAAAACATCAACTATCTACTCATCTCCATGGATGCTGCCTGACCTGCTGAGTTCCTCCAGCATCTTGTGTTTGTTGCTCTGGATTTCCAGCATCTGCAGACTTTCTCACATTAAAAACTAGTCTAAACGAAATACTGAGACCTGATTGAGTCTTGATGAAGGGTCTCAACCAAAAATGTCGACTGTTTATTCTTTTCCATTGACGCTTCCTGACCTGCATAGCTCCTCCAGCATTTTATGTATGTTGCTCTGTTTTCCAGCATCTGCAAAATCCCTTGTGTTTTGGAAATGCATTGTTCTGCATGTCTTCCATCCACCTTCCATCTTCATCCTTTCCCCACTCTGGCCTTTATCTCTTACCTGCCTATCACCACCCCCTGGGTCCCCTCCTTCTTCCCTTTCTCCTATGGTCCACTCTCCTCTCCTATCAGATTCCTTCTTCTCCAGCACTTGACCCTTCCCACCCACCTGGCTTCACCTATCACCTTCTAGCCAGCCTCCTTCCCCACCCCACCCTCACCTTTTTATTCTCGTGTCTTCCCCCTTTCTTCTAAGTCCTGAAGGAGGGTCTCGGCCTGAAACGTCAGCCTTTTCATAGATGCTGAGTTCCTCCAGCATTTTGTGTATGTGTGTTGCTCTGGGTTTCCAGCGTCTGCAGAATCTCTTGTGGCTGTGACTCACCAGTCCTCTTTTGCACTTTTTTGTAACCTCATAGCAGTTTTTACGTATTGCACTATACTGCTGCCATAAAACAACAAATTTCACGATATATCTCAGCATAACAAACCTGATCTTGTTTCTGGTATTTTATGGGTGCCCTGTCAACACGAGGAAATCTGCAGATGCTGGAATTTCAAGCAAGACACATAAAAGTTGCTCCTAATACGTCATCTTGTTTTATCCTACAGGACAGGACTGTGCCAAGTCCCTGTCGTGCAACTGGCCTGGTCTATGCATAAATCCAGAACATAGACTGTCTGCAAAACCAAGGACTCAACATCAGTGAGACCAAGGAATTGATCATGGACTTCAGGAAGGGGAAGTCGAGGGAAAACACACCAGTCCTCGTGGAGGGATCTGCAGTGGAAGGGGTGAGCAGTTTCAAGTTCCTGAGGATCTATCCTGGGCCCAACATATTGATGCAATTATGAAGAAGGCACGACAGCAGCTATATTTCATTGGGAGTTTGAGGAGATTTGGTATGTCGCTGAAGACACTCGCAAGTTTCTACAGATGTACCATGGAGACCGTTCCATATCTGTCTGGCATGGGGGAGGGGCACGGCACAGGATTGGAAAAAGATGCAAAATATTGCAAACTCAGCCCGCTCCATCACAGTCACAAACCTCCCCAGCATCCAGGACACCTTCAAAAGGCAATGCCTCCAAAAGGCAGCATCCATCATTAAGGACCCCATCACCCAGACCATGCCCTCTTCTCATTGCTACCATCAGGGAGGAGGTACAGGAGCCTGAAGTCACACACTCAAAGATTCAGGAACAGCTTCTTCCCCTTTGTCGTCAGATTTCTAAATGGACATTGAACCTATGCACATTACCTCACTACTTTTATTCTCTCTTTTTGCTCTAATTATTTAATTTTATTTATATATATAATATATATAAATGTACATGATAGAGGTGTACAATATAATAAGAGGAATAGATAGAGTGGATAGCCAGCGCCTCTTCCCCAGGGCACCACTGCTCAATACAAGAGGACATGGCTTTAAGGTAAGGGGTGGGAAGTTCAAGGGGGATATTAGAGGAAGGTTTTTTATTCAGAGAGTGGTTGGTGCGTGGAATGCACTGCCTGAGACAGTGGTGGAGGCAGATACACTAGTGAAGTTTAAGAGACTACTAGACAGGTATATGGAGGAATTTAAGGTGGGGGCTTATATGGGAGGCAGGTTTTGAGGGTTGGTACAACATTGTGGGCCGAAGGGCCTGTAATGTGCTGTACTGTTCTATGTTCAATGTTCAATATATGCTTCCTAATGTAACTTATAGTTTTTATTATTAAGTATTGCAATGTACTGCCGCTGTAAAACAACAAGCTTCATGACACATACCGCTGATTTTAAATCTGATTCTGATTCTGATCCTGCTCCAGGACAAGTAGGAAGAAGCGATAATTGGGGACCTAGCCAAGCTGTGGCCACTATTTTAGAAGAATTAGAGGTAATACTGGAGTTTAAAGTCTTAAGTTTCTACCCTGCTTCCAAAAGACCGTGACGTGGATGGGGGACATCCACAGACAGAGCCAGGATGTCCAGCGTGGCTCCCGCAGGGTCAGGGCATTGTCAGCGTGCTCCAGAGTCGAAGGCAGGAGGAACGAGGTCTGATGATCCCCTGGGTTCTTAACTCAATGAGACCGGAGCCTGAGGCCTAGTGTTCTGTCATTGACAGGTCCGTAGGTTGAAGCCTAATGCCTGGTGATTGGTGGGTCCTGTGTTCAATGCCAGGGGTTGAGGCCCAGAGGTCAAATCGGAAGTCTGGAAGTCGAGGACCATTGGCCGGAGCCCCGAGTCAGCAAATCTCTGCAAGTCTGCTGGGGTGGTTGAAGGTCCATTGTCTGCAAGTCCGGGTCTGCTAGAGGCCGGGGGCTGAAGAAGACAAGACTCTTATGGGTTAGAGGACTGTTTGTGTGTGTGTGTGTGTTCATGTACGTGTGTGTGTGTGTGTGTGTGTGTGTGTATGTGTTCGTTCGTGTGTGTGTGTGTGTGTAACAGGGGCTCATTTTGTTGCTTGTTGTGTTCTGTGTTGTTCTGCTGAGAACTGTGACCATGCTATGTTGGTGCCGGAATGTGTGGCGAGACTCGCGGGCTGCCCCCAGCACTCCCTCGGGTGTGTTGGTTGTTAACGCAAATGGCATATTTCACTGTAAACTTCGATGTGCAGTAGATGTGATCCATGGAATTGTATCCTGAGCCTTGAACTGACACCATCATTCACTTATGCAAATGCACACACCCACACATTTTCGTACACACACTCACACGCGCGCGCACGCACACATTCTCGTGTACACACACACTCACACACTCTTATCAACATATGTTCATTCATAATCACAAACTCATTCTGGCAGATACACATGTACAAGTTGAAACACAGACGACCACACAAATGCTCATACGTACAACCTTTATATACATGCGCGCGCGCACACACACACACACTCTTCTGGTGAAGTGTATACAACAGATTATAGATATCACATTCTACAGACGGAACTCCTACCGACATGAATCTCACTTCCTCGGTGAAGTACAATAAGCTGTGATCTGTGAGCATCACCATGGATACTACAGGACATGGAAGGGTTTCAGTGCCACTGCTCGGTAAGCTTCTAAGTGAGGAAATAAATGTGATGCCAACTGTTACAACTTAATCCTTCTGTTTTAGTTCAGCGAGTCTCTTATCTTCACTGCTCGCTGCCAGAGTTGGTCAGTATTGCATGTGGCTTCCTCCCTGGAGTTACTGGTGAACAGCTCTGCCTAGATTCCCTGGCTCCATCTGTCCCGTTGGCTCGGTGCACCCTGAGAGCTGAACTGAGGGGGAATGGGGTTCACACAGGCTCCGTTGGTCAGTCGTCGTCCCCGACTGACCTGGAAGGGAGCGGGTCCAGTCCGAGGCTCTAGGTGATCTTCACAGAGTGACAGAACAGTGGCCACCATGGTTAGCGCGACGCTGTTACAGCTCGGGGTGTCAGAGTTCGCAGTTCAATTCCAACGTCATCCGCAAGGGGTCTGTATGTCCTCCCTGTGGAGCGCGTGGGTTTCTCCCTGGGTGCTCCAGTTTCCTCCCACAGTCCAAAGTTAGTAGGTTAATTACCCCATTGTAAATTGTCCTGTGATTAGGATAGGGTTAAAATTTAGGGGTAGCTGGGGCGGCGCGGCTCGAAGGGCTTATTCTGCAGCGTATCTCTAAACAGAATAAAATTTGGAATTGGTTGGGGGGTTGGCAATGGAGGGGAAAGATCCAGTTATCATGGTCTATGATGTAGGAGGAACGAGGGAAGGGTTCTGCAAAGGGAGATTGACCAGCTAGGGACTTCATTAAAAAGCAGATACCGAAAAAGGAATAATTTCTGAATTGTTAGCTGAGCCTCATGCCAACCAGCTCAAGGTTTATAAGATCCGAGAGTTAAACGCATTGATCAAAGACTGACGTGGGAGAAGTGGCCTTGAATTCATGGGGCATTGGCACCGGTATTGGTGAAGGAGGGAGCTGCTTCAATGGGACAGACTCAGCCTGAACCATGCTGGGCTCAGGGTCCTGGTGGATTCCATAACAAAGACTGTGGATAGGGCTTTGAACTAAATAGTGGGGAGGTGGGGGTGTGTTCAGTCATACAGCACTGAAAAAGGCTCTCCAGCCCTATGGGTGTTAGAACTAGGACTAATATTAACGCTGGAAACAGAGCTGGGGTTAAGGATGAGAATAAAATGCGTGCACAGCCCTCCGGTGAAAAATGATATCGTATCTATTAAATAGGGGCCGTGGACAATTCTGATTTGATGGAGACGGACGTGAAAGCACAAAGGAACATCTGGAGAAATTTCTGAAACGCTCGTTCGCTGTTGTCATTACTGCGTGGTCGGGAATCTTCCGGAGGATAGGCTTCAAAATCCCTGGCTCTGGCTGCTGTTGGCGACCGAGATTGAGGTCGGATTGTTCGGACAGAGATGGTGCTCGGTACTCGGTGTCGGAGAGCTGATTCGGAGGCTCGAAGTTTTCGGACGACTCAGAGTCGGACTGTGGTCGGGCATGGCAAGGAGTGTTTTTTTCCTTCTCCCGTCTGCGTGAGATGTGGGACATTTGAGAGACTTTGAACTTTTTACTGTGCTCATGGACTGTTCTTCATCAAGTTATGGTAATGTTGCACTGTTGTAACTATATGTTATAATTATGTGGTTTTGTCAGTTTTTTCAGTCTTGGTCTGTCCTGTGTTTTGTGATATCACACCGGAGGAATATTGTACCATTTCTTAATGCATGCATTACTAAATGACAATAAAATAGGACTGCGTGTCTTCATAATCTAATCTAAACTTTTGCTGGAACCAGGGTTAGGGAGGTATGTGTCCCTGCATGGGATAAATTGATTTTCAGCAGACTGAGGTGCTAAGATTAGAATCCAGGCAGGTATGTGGTCATTGTTAGGCTGAGAGTAGAGCTAAGGCTGGGTAAATGCAAAGGCCAGGGCAGGACTGGGTAGATGCCAGTGGATGTGGGTTCAATTGCAATATTTAAGAAAGTTCGGGTAGGCAGCTTGGGGCGTCAGAGTTTGGGGTTCAATTCTGGCGTCATCCATAAGAAGTTTGAGCACCCTTCCCAGGAGAGCGTGGGTTTTCTCCGGGTGCTCCGGTTTCCTCCCGCAGTCCAAAGACGTACTGGTTAACAAGTTAATTTGTCATTGTAAATTGCCCTGTGGTTAGACTAAGGTTAAATGGGGTGATGCGACCAGATAGAATAACAGTTCAGCACAGACTAGATGGGCCGAAGGGTCTGTTTCTGTGCTTTAGTGTCCTATGACTCTACAGTCATAAACTGTGATAGAAGCCAAGACTCGTACAGCCAGATTTGGGAACAGCTTCTTTCCAACTATGATAAGACTGCTGAACGGATCCTGACCCGGATCTGGGCCGTACCCTCCAAATATCCGGACCTGCTTCTCAGTTTTTTTTGCACTACCTTACTTTCCCTTTTCTATTTTCTATTTATGATTTATAATTTAAATTTTTAATATTTACTATCGATTTGTAATCCAGGGAGCGGGAAGTGCAGAATCAAATATCGCTGTGATGATTATATGTTCTAGTATCAATTGTTTGGCGACAATAAAGTATAAAGTATAAGTATAAGCCATGTATTGTAGCGGCTGGCACAACACTTTAGAGCACCGGCGGTCAGCAGTCGAGATTCGATCCCCACTGCTGTTGTAAGGGGTTTGCACGCTCCCCGCCACCCCCCCCCCATGATCGCATGGGCTTTCTACGGGCATTGCGGTTTCAAAGACACGTGGCTAGGGTTGGTAAGTTGCGGACACACTACGTTGGTGCGGGAGCATGGCGACACTGGCGGGCTGCCCCCGGCGCAGCCTCAGACTGCGTTGGTTGTTGATGCCACCAGTGCATTTCACATTTCACGTGCCATGGGCTTCAATGTTTCAACAGCCCTTGTGACAAATAAAGCTGATGTTTAATCGGAGTCGGCGTCCTCCCTTCTGTAGTGTCCTCAAACACTTGAATGCAGAATCTCGGTGAACAGTCCCAGTGAGGTGATGCAGAGGTGGTGCCCTTCGAAGACCACAAGATCAGAATCAGAATCAGGTTTAATATCACCGGCAGACGTCCTGAAATGTGTTAACTTTGCGGCAGCAGTACAATAAATACACAATAAATAAAGGGAAAAGAACTGAATTACAGTAAGTATATATGTGCATGCATTCGTCCATCGTCACCGTCGATGAGGACCTCGACGCCATCATGATGGTGTCGAGACTAGCGCGTGATTTGGATTTAAGTGAGGGAGAGTTGTGCAGCGTCAGCCTCACTCTCTCTTCCCAATTCCCATCTGGATCCAGTGGCAAGACAGAGTCGAGACGGCTGGGGATGGACTAGACGCAGTGGATGACCAGGACATCTTCTGTGTCTTGTCCTGCTCTACACGTTCCACGACGCTTGCAGAGACCGCCTTCTTGACTGTTGGACCTTCCATCGGTCTCGTCCGCTCAATCCGCCGGAGTCTGTCTTCACATGCTGGGATAGACAGCTCCCTATCTCACTGAGGGTTTGAGACCCGTCGGCTTCCCTCACCTGGTTTAGCCGGCTTGTCGAAGCCGTTGCCCGGGGTGTGGCCGCTGTCGCATGCAAACAGCTCCGGGGAGCCACAGGTGAGAGCTGAGTGCCAGGTGGGGACCAAAGGTGGGCTAACCGCCCTGAAAAGGACACGACATGTTCCCCCACCAGAGGTGCTACCCCTCCCTGACACCCCATACACCCCACATATGTGCATATTAAGTAGTTAAATTAAGAATAGTAGTGCAAAAACATTAACAAAAAAAAAGTAGTAAGGTAGTGTTCACAGGTTCAATGCCCATTCAGAAATCAGATGGCAGAGGGAAAGAAGCTGTTCCTGAATCGCTGAGTGTGTGCCTTCAGACTTCTGTACCTCACGATGGTAACAATGGCATGAGGGCATGTCCTGGGTGGTGGGGGTCCGTGATGACAGAAGACACCTCTCTTTGAAGATGTCCTTGAAGATCTCTTAGCTAGCAAACCACCTACCCTGTCAGTACAGTGAACAGTATTTAGGAAGGATAAACTCCTCCTTGTTGGCTGAAACTTAACCTCAGTCATCTTGCTCATCATCACCACGTTGATCACTGTGGCAACGTGCTGTGCGCACATTTTAGTTATTGCATGGAAACAGAGCCTTCCCTCCCAACGAGGCCGCGCCACCCGGTTACACCCATGTGACCTGCCAACCTGCACCTTTGGAAGGTAGGAGGAGAAGATGGTGGCGCAACGGAAGCGCGCGCGGCCTCTCCGGTGAATGATATCTGTAATCTGTCGAGTAGGGGACCGTGCACAATTCTGATTTGATGGAGACAGACATGAGAGTACGGAGGAACATCTGGAAAACTTCTGAAATGCCCGCTTCGCTGCCGCTGCTACTGTGTGGTAACCGGAATCTCCGGAGCAGAAGGCCCCGAAATCCTCGGCTTTGCTTGTTTCAGCGGCCGGGGCGAGGTCGAAGGCGTTCGGCAGAGGATGGCGCTCGGGAGGCTGTATCGGAGGGGCTGCTCGGAAGCTCGGAGCTTTCGGACAGATGGACTCAGTGTCGGCTGTGGTCGGCTGCTTCCAAGGTATCGGCAAGTTGACGGTGCCTGGAGGTTTATGGCAGGGAGTTTCTCCCTTTCGCCGCCTGCTATCGGGGACTCGGGAGTCGATCGACTCGGGGACTTTTGAGACTTTTTTTACTGTGCCCATCGTTTGTTCTTCATCAAATTACTGTATTGCTTTGCACTGCTGTAACTATACGTTATAATTATGTGGTTCTGTCAGTGTTAGTCTTTGGTTTGTCCTGTTTTCTGTGATATCACTCTGGAGAAACATTGTATCATTTCTTAATGCATGTATGCATTTCTAAATGACAATAAAAGAGGACTGAGTGTTCTCATAATCTAAAAAAAAACAGGAGCCTTTGGAAGAAATCCACATAGTCACGGGGAGAAAGCATGGATCATGAATATCATGAAGGATCCCTCACACCCTGCTCATGAATTGATTTCCCCATCCCCATCAGAAAGGAGCACTGACACCAGGACCGCCAGACTCCAAAACGGTTACTTTCCCCAAGCAGTAAGGCCGATCAACACCCTTGTCCACTAACCCACCCCTCCAACTCCCAACCACCAGTCTCTGTAAACTACAGGGGTTCCCAACCTGGGGTTTAGTCCATGAAATAATGGTGTTTGCCCATGGCATAAAAAAGGTTGGGAACCCCTGCTCTAGAGACTGTTGTGGGTGAAAATCCCAGGAGTTCAGTAGATTCTAAGATACTCAAACCACCCCATCTGGCACCAACTATCATTCCACAGTCAAAGTCACTTAGTTCACATTTCTGCCCCATTCTGGTGTTTGGTCTGAACAACAACTGAACCTCTTGACCATGTCTGCGTGCTTTTATGCATTGATTGACCGACTAGATATTTGCATTAAAGAGCAGGTGTACAGGTGTACCTAATAAAGTAACCATGGGGTGTAAGATTGCTTTTATATTTATATTTATGGTGGTAATTTTTTTATTTTTTCATTGTGTTGTTTATGTTGATTGTGATTTTCTATGTTGCATCAGATCCAGAGTAACAATCATGTTGTTCTTTACACTGAAGAGTGACAATAAATGATCTGGAATCTTCAATCTTGTCCAAACTCCTTACAGGCAGTGGCAAGAATTGAACCCGGGTCGCAGGCTCAGTAATCGTGCTACGCTAACCACTATGCTGATGTGCCGCCGCTAATTCCCAGCTGTCTTTCTTGCACTGTAGCAGAGACTGCACCTCACCGATAGACCTACGACAGTATGGCCATTTGTGACACTTGACGACCACGAAAGACCTAATATTAGCACCTCCTGCACTGTTAATTGTCAGCCTGGCTTATAATGCTGCCCTACAGCAGAGGAAACATCTGATGACAATAATTTCCCTGAATCCATAGCAATGCCTGACAAAAGTGGGTCATCTCTCTGATGTCTGTGTCACTGAGATGCACACACACACACGCACACACACTCACACACAAACACACACATACACACTCATCCACATACACAAACACACACTCTCGTACACACACACTCATACACATACACAAACACTCATGCACGCGCGCACACACACACACACACTCACACACAAACACACACATACACACTCATCCACATACACAAACACACACTCTCGTACACACACACTCATACACATACACAAACGCGCATGCACGCGCGCCCACACACACACACGCACACACACTCACACACAAACACACTCTCATGCACACATACACACTCATCCACATACACAAACACACACTCTCGTACACACACACTCATACACATACACAAACGCGCATGCACGCGCGCACACACACACACACGCACACACACTCACACACAAACACACTCTCATGCACACATACACACTCATCCACATACACAAACACACACTCTCGTACACACACACACTCATCCACATACACAAACACACACTCTCGTACACACACACTCATACACATACACAAACGCGCATGCACGCGCGCACACACACACACACACAAACACACTCACACACACACGCACGCACACGCGTGAGCACACGTACACACAAAGGCATTACATTCCTGGCAATTTCATTGAATAGTTTGCAACCAGGCGATGATCCAAGAGCTGGCTTGAGGGAGCCTCAGGACTCACACCACCAAGTTCAGGAACGGTTATTACCCCTCAATCATCAGGCTCTTGAACCAGAGAAGATAACTTCACTCAAGTTCACTCACCCCATCACTGAACTGTTCCCAGAACGCCGGACTAACTTTCAAGGACTTTTCATCTCACGTTCTCAATATTTATTGTTTATTTATTATTATTATTATTATTGCTATTATTATTTCTGTGTTGTTTTTATATTTGCACAGTTTGTTGTCTTTCACACATTGGTTGTTTGTCCGTTCTGTGGTCTTTTGTTGATTCTATTATGTTTCTTGTATTTACTGTGAATGCCCGCAAGAAAACAAATCTCAGGGTGATTTACCGTAACGTGTACGTACTTTGATAATGAATTTACTTTGAACTTTGAACTCTGAAGTTTCCAAAGCATCTTTTCCATCACCCAAAGCCCCTCACGGTCAAGGCAGGAGAAGGGTGGTTATCTTGTTACAGAGTATAGAACATAGAACACAGTGCAGGCCCTTCGGCCCACAGTGTTGTGCCGACCTTTTAACCTACTCCAAATTCAATCTAACCCCCCCCCCATAGAACATAGAATAGTGGTGGCTGTCCACCGTGTCTGACAGTGACAGGAAACACGCGCTGGAGAGTTTTTAAAAGTGGAAAAGCTGTTACTCTGAGGCAGTTCCACTCTCTCGATCTCGGAAGTCCGGGTCCAGTGGTGCAAGGAGTCGTCACAAGCTGGGGTCTTCCATGGTTGCAGTGGATGACCATGACGTCTCCCATGTCTCGTCGTGCCCTTGGCTCTCAGCAGAGCCACCTTCCTGACCATGGATCTTACTGTCGATCTCATCCACCCAGTCTGCCAGAGCTGACTTTGCATGCTGGGACAGGCACACATAGAACAGTACAGGCCCTTCAGCCCACAATATTGTGCTTACCCTTTAACCTGCTCCAAGATCAATCTCACCCTTCCCTCTCATATAGCCCTCCATTTGTCTATCATCCATGTGCCTATCTAAGAGTCTCTTAAAAATCCCCAATGTATCTGCCTCTACCTGGCAACACCCACCACGCTGTATAAAGAGCTTACCCCTGACTTTCCCCCCCCCACCCCATACTTCCCTCCAATCACCTTAAAATTATGCCCTCTCGTATTAGATTAGATTAGATTATGAGGACACGCAGTCCTCTTTTATTGCCATTTAGTAATGCATGCATTAAGAAATGATACAATGTTTCTCCAGAATGATATCACAGAAATACAAGACAAACCGACTGAAAAACTGACAAAAACCACATAATTATAACATATAGTTACAACAGTGCAAAGCAATACTGTAATTTAATAAAGAACAGACCATGGGCACAGTAAAAAGTCTCAAAGTCTCTCAAAAGTCCCATCATCTCACGCAGACAGTAGAAGGAAGAAAAACTCTTCCTGCCATGAGCTTTCAGCACTGCAAACTTGCCGATGCAGCATCCTGGAAGCATCCGACCACAGCCCAACTCCAAGTCCGTCCGAAAACTCCGAGCCTCCGACCAGCCCTCCAACACCGAGCACCATCTCTGCCAAGCGCTTCGACCCCGGCCCTGGCAACAGGCAACGGGCAAAGCCGAGGATTTGGGGCCTTCCCCTCCGGAGATTCTCGATCGCACAGAAGCAGCAGCAGCGAAGCGGGCATTTCAGAAGTTTCTCCAGGTGTTCCTCCGTGCTTCTCACGTCCGTCTCCATCAAATCAGGATTGTGCACGGCCCCTACTTAACAAATACGATATCATTCGGAACGGCCGCACGTGCTGCGTCACGCCACCACCTTCTCCTCCCTCCTCTATTAGTCATCGCACCCTGGGAAAAAGGCACTGGCTACCCACTTGATCTATGCCCCATAGGAAATGCTGCCTCCAAATAGTGTACAGCAAGATCCCACAAGCAGCAAGATGATGTTGAACTGATAGTTCAAACAGTATTTTAGGACTGTTGATGGAGTGCAGGAAACCCTGGCCAAGGCACCGGGTATAACACCTAACTGAGAGGGTGGCCAGGAATATGATGCGAGCCCCTCACAGTGCCGGCTGTAACCGCTCACCCTCACTCTGAACCCAGCAGTGCGGACCTGCTGTCTGGGGAAGCCAAGCCCAGTGCTTTCCGACTTGGGCTGCCTACTGACACCCAGCTGACCCCTGGCTGGCGTGTTTCAGTACAGCACAAAGCATTCTCCAGTGGGGCTGAATGGTCGTACGGCAGGTAGTGCTGCTGCCTCGCAGACCCAGCGAGTCTCATTCCGTCCCGACCTCTGTGAGTCCGAACCAGAATCAGGTTTAATATCACTGGTATATGTTGTGAAACTTGTTGTCTCTGTGGCAGCAGTAGAATGCAATACGTTAAATATATATAATAGTAAAAATAGAAATGAAAAAGTAGTGAGGTAGTGTTCATGGGTTCAATGTCCATTCAGAAACCGGATGACAGAGGGGAAGAAGCTGTTCCTGAATCATTGAGTGTGTTCCTTCAGGCTTCTGTACCTCCTCCCTGATGGTAGCAATGAGAACAAGGCATGTCTTGGGTGATGGGGGTCCGTAATGATGAATGCTGCCTTTTTGAGGCATCGCTTCGTGAAGATGTCCTGGATACTGTGGAGGCTAGTGCCCAGGATGGAGCTGACTAAGTTTATAACTCTCTGCAGTTTATTTCGATCCTGCGCAGCAGCCCCCCACCCCATACCAGACAGTGATGCAGCCAGTTAGGATGCTCCCCACTGTACAGCTGTAAAAATTTGCAAGTTTTTTTGGTGACATACCAAATCTCCTCAAACTCCTAATGAAATATAGCCCCCTTTGTGCATTCTTTATAGCTGCATCAATATGCTAGGTCCAGGTCAGATCCTCAGAGATGTTGACACCTAGGAACTTGAAATTGCCCACCCTTTCTACTTCCGATCCCTGTATGAGGACTGGTTGTGTTCTCTTGTTGTATCCTTCATGAAGTCCACAATCAGCACTTTGGACTTACTGACGTTGAGTGCAAGCTGCAAAGGGTTGTAAATTTAGTTGGCTCCATCTTGCCTACAAAGTACCCAGGACATCTTCAAGGAACAGCGTTTCAGAAAGGCAGTGTCCGTTAGTAAGGACCTCCAGCTCCCAGGACATGCCCTTTTCTCACTGTTACCATCAGGAAGGAGGTACAGAAGCCTGAAGGCACACACTCAGCGATTCGGGAACAGCTTCTTCCCCTCTGCCATCCGATTCCTAAATGGATATTGAACCCTTGGAGACTACCTCACTTTTTTAAACATATTATTTCTGTTTGTTGCACGATTTTTAATCTATTCAATATACATATACCGTAATTGATTTGCTTATTTATTTTTTATTATTATTATTTTATTTTGTTTTTTTTCCATATTATGTATTGCATTGAACTGCTGCTGCTAAGTTAACAAATTTCACGTCACACGTCGTTGATAATAAACCTGCTTCTGATTCTGATTCTGTTGTTGCGACACCACTCAACGAGCTGATCTATCTCGCTACCGTACGCCCTCTCATCACCACCTGAAATTCTGCCAACTATAGTGTCATCAGCAAATTTCTAAATGGCATTGGCGCTGTGCCTAGCCACACAGTCACGAGTGTAGAGGGAGTAGAGCAGTGGGCTAAGCACACATCCCTGTGGTGCGCCAGTGTCAGCAAGGCCCCTGTCTCACTCCTCCCTACCTCCCCTTTATACCGTCCATCTCCCCTCCCCACTCCCATTCCTGATGAAGGGATTTCGACCCAAAACGTTGACAATTTCTTTCCCACTCCCAGAGATTCTGCTCGACTGTTAGGTGAAAGCAGATTCACAGATTCAGTAAATGGGACAGAAGACACTGATTACAAGTAAGCATGTTAACTATCACCTTAAAGGCTGATTTATGCTTGCGCGTACGGGCTATGTCGTAGCCTACACCGTAGGCCTGATTTATACTTTTGCATAGCCCTACGCCATAGCGAGCATGCGTAGTTGTGTCTGTGTCGCTCTGCAATTCACCACCAAAACGCTAGTTGGCGGTGGGGTTTCTATGCCACTGTGTTGAGTTTTTTCGTGAGAGACATGGAAGAGGAAAGGCATTTCAAATATTTTCGGATGTTGGCAGGTAGATTTGATGATTTGGTTCATCGTCTCCAACCGTTTATTTTGCATCAGTGTACAGGCATGGCGGAGAAAAGCAACCAGAAATGCGTAGGAGGAAATGCAATGCTGCCAAGCGGACCGATCACAGTTGTTGCAGTCTGCGTCGCCGCGACGCGTGAGTTACATTTTTGGGGAGGTGCATGTCACCCTGCGGCGTAGGGGACGCCGTACCTACGGCGTACATTTGACGCAGAAGTATAAATTGGGCTTTATTTAGAACCAGTAAAAATACCCAAACAAACACCTCAGTCAAATAAGTGCTCGTCTAAGCCCCCTGAGTTGCAAAACTACAACACTAAACATTCAGTAACACTTCTAACTCAAACAGGTATTTTGTTAAATCCCACACAACTGCAACACGAAACATTCAACCAACAGGTACTTATCTAAGTATGTGGGCGGGCTCTCCTTTCTACAGCACACTTCAGCCCTGGACCCCACCCCGTTATTGAAATAGACAGAGGCTCTCACACACCCCGGGGAGCATGGAAACGTAAGCCGGTGCCTTGGCATGAAAGACCATAAGACCATAAGATTTAGGAGCAGAAGTAGCTCATTCAGCCCATTGAGTCTGCTCCGCCATTGAATCATGGGCTGATCCACTTCATCCAGTCATCCCCACTCCCCTGCCTTCACCCCCTACCCTTTGATGCCCTGGCTAATCAAGAACCTATCTATCTCTGCCTTAAATACACCCAATGACTTGGCCTCCACAGCCGCTCACGGCAACAAATTCCACAGATTTACCACCCTCTGACTAAAGTAATTTCTCCGCATCTGAGTTCTAAAAGGACGTCCTTCAATCCTGAAGTCGTGCCCTCTTGTCCTAGAATCCCCTACCACGGGAAATAACTTTGCCATATCTAATCTATTCAGGCCTTTTAACATTTAGAATGTTTCTATGAGATCCCCGCCTCATTCTCCTGATCTCCAGGGAATACAGCCCAGGAGCTGCCAGACATTCCTCATACGGTAACCCTCTCATTCCTGGAATCATTCTCGTGAATCTTCTCTGAGCCCTCTCCAATGTCAGTATATCCTTTCTAAAATAAGGAGCCCAAAACTGCACACAATACTTCATGTGGTCTTACAAGTGCTTTATAGAGTCTCAATGGGAGCTAATGGAAAGCCAGCTAATGGGAGAGCTCCCGCACCCTTTGTGCGGCCTGATCAATGATGGAAGCGGCTTTCGATCGGCAGGTAAGTTAACCCTTCCCATTACTTCGGCCCACTGAGTTCCTCCAGTGCACTGCTTATTGCCCCAGGAGTGCGAATGACTGCAAGGGGCGTACTAAGAAGAGAATTAAGGCACGTCTCTAACAGCATCGTTGTCAGGGAATATTAAAGGCATCCGTTAGTCTTGTGAGACCATGGATCTGCGCCTGGAAAGTCTTCACTCTCCAGGGCGCAGGCCTGGGCAAGGTTGTATGGAAGACCAGCAGTTGCCCATGCTACAAGTCTCCCCTCTCCACGACACCAATGTTGTCCAAGGGAAGGGCATTAGGACCCATACAGCTTGGCACCAGTGTCGTCGCAGAGCAATGTGTGGTTAAGTGCTTTGCTCAAGGACACAACAGGTTCCCTCGGCTGGGGCTCAAACTCACGACCTTCAGGTCGCTATTCCAATGCCTTAACCAGTTGTCCACGTGCCCAGACTAGTCAGGGAATAAGATGCGTTTTTCAGCCGAGCTTCAGTCTTGTTAAGGTTAGGGACAGTAGTGGTCTGCTTGTGCACAGGAAGATCCCACCAGTTGCAATGGCATAATGGCAAGATAGTGAGTTTGGGAGTGGTTGCTTGAGGGATAAATATTATTCGGGTCAGCCCCAGGACCAGCTCCTGGCTTTCCTCCGAGGTGGCAGGGGAGGGCTGGCCTAAGAGACCTGGCCTGAGGGCAGTGTGTCCTGTCAGCAAGAGAAAACAGGGAGCAGATAAGCCTCCCCTCTTCCCCTCAGCCTCTGAAAGGGCTCCTCCACACGTCACGTGGAAGATTATCAAAGGACTGTACACAGGAGAGGAGGGAGAGAAGGAGATCTGTGGGTGGGCAACTGTGGTTGCCACTAGCAACCCACACTGCACTATTTCCTCGCAATTTCATTTTTTTTCGCTGTGTTGCTTGCAGAAAAAAAAACACACACACACACACACACATTCAAGAGCAGCTGCAGGAGAAGGGAGGAGAGTGATGGCTTTTGTTTTAACCATTGAGACCCTCCATTGGTCAAGGTCAACCATGGATGCTGTATCCCAGGGGTCTCTGTGATACCCAAGCCAGCACAGTACAACATGGAGACCAAGCTGTTGCCCATGTACCAGGCTCCCCCTCTCTCTGCAGATGATGATACAGTTTGGCACCACCAGCATCGCAGGAGTTGCCAGTCAGTGTTGAACTCAACATAGGACTTGCCTTAGGGACGCCAGCTCCGGATTTTTCCCTCGGGGTTCACTCCTGAAGCCTTTCCTGTGAGTGGGTATAGCCGCAAGGCAGCGGAGGTTCAAGATCAGAGTTTTCCTTCTCCTAGAGGAGCTGCCAACCACAGCTGCCCGAAGCAACTGGTTTTAAGGCGCCAGTAACCCGTCTTTGCCCCTTCTCCTGTCAGTAGAAACGCTCCTCTCAAGCTTAGTAGCTAACGCACACCCGAAGGCCAGGAGATGGACTTGGTTGTCAGAGGCTATTTGAGACGCACGTCATAGATAGTGAGAGCTTATCCCCGTTACTCCTTGTTAACAATTATCCTTACTTATTTCATTCAGTTGTAACTCACAGAGCTGAGTGAATCGATTCACATCACAATCCTTGGGTTCAGTATCCTAACTACCCTCCCAAGGTGGATTGGAAGCTCATAGGCGAACGTGCGTTGTCCCCTCCATTCCAGAATGTTCCTATGTCCTCTCCCCATGCCTGGGGCCAAAGCCGCTGCCCATTATCGACCAGGGAGCTGGAACTTTCCAGATGCTTCCCGGAGGCCCTCTCGGACCTGGTGGGATCGAGGGATGTGGCACAAAAAGCATTGTCCGTGGTTTCCTAATTAAACAACCGTTTGTGAGGTTGCTGTAGGGTGCGGCAACGTGAAGATATTTAGCATGTGAAAATAAAACAGAAAACAAAGCAACTTCTTCCCCTTTCTTCCACGGTCCACTGTCCTCTCCTATCAGATTCCTCCTTCTTCAGCCCTTTACCTCTTCCACCTATCACCTCTCAGCTTCTTAGTCCTCCCCCTCCCCCACCCATGGCCTTTACCTCAGCACAATTTAATCCTCCTCCGTTGATTCCGCCGACGTCCAAAAATCTCTCCGTCCCTTCCTTGAACACATTCAGTGTTGATTAGGTAGAAAATTCCAAAGATCTGCCAGCCTTTTGATGAAGAACAGCCAATGTGCAAAAGAAGACAAATCAAGCAAGTAAGTTTTAAAAAGTAAATTAATTGGAAGATGAGAAGTGTATAAGATGATGAGGGGCATTGATTGTGTGGATAGCCAGAGGCTTTTTCCTGAGGCTGAAATGGCTATCACAAGGGGGACATAGTTTTAAGGTACTTGGAAACAGGTACTGAGGGGACGTCAGGGGTAAGTTTTTCACACAGAGACTGGTGAGTGCGTGGCAGCGGTGGTGGAAGCGGATACAATAGGATCTGTTAAGAGCCTCTTAGATAGGTACATGGAGCTTAGAAAAATAGGACTATGTGCTAGGGAAATCCTGGGCAGTCTCCAGAGTAGGTTACATCTTCAGCACAATACTGGGCCTGTAATGTGCTGTAGATTTCTATGTTCTATGTTCTATGTTTAACGATACTGAGAACACGAGTTGTAGAGTCCTTGAGAGTGAGACCATAAGTTGTGGAGTCAGTTCAGTGTTGAGGTGAGTGGAATTATCCACATTGGCTCACACCTAGGAACTTGAAAGCGCTCAACCTCAACGCCGTTGATGTAGACGGGAGCATGTGCAAATCCCCCCTTTCAGTAGTCCATGACCAGCTCTTTTTTTTTGTTAACATTACCAGGAGAAATCCTCCAAGAGGACCACAAGCTCGTTATAGGGTTTGGAGTCTTGCGTGCCTCAGTGACCCAGAGAGCTACGCTGGCTGGAGTCACAGCTTTACACTTCGGCTTTTGCTCGGGTCAAAGGGTAGAGGCCAGACTAAGAGTGGTCCACCGGTCCTCCAGGTTCGGGGGTTCAGCTCAGGGCTAACAACCCTGACTGGTCAAACAAAACTGTCACGGAAACAGCAATGAGAAACCTTCCACATCTGAGTGCAACGGTATTCCTGAGTCTCCACCCAGGGACTTGCACGACTGACTGTAGTGAAAACCCAGGGGAAGCTACCGACACGATGAAGGAAGCCCGGAACACCGCCAGAGATGGAGGATCTTCATTGCTGCCCTAAACGCCGGCGGAGTAGCGGGCAGTAAGTACCAGGAGAAATAGCAGCCTTGTGTCCACTGTGTCAAGTGTTGAGGTATGTTGTTTTTTTTTAACGCTTACAATGGCACAGAAGGATTTGGTCTATGCTGGTTCTGATGGAGAGTAAGCACACTCCTTACACACACTCAGGCATTACCTTGCCATTCTGCCGTTGTTGCACTGAGTGTACGCATTTCATTGTCATAATGGGACCTAAACCGAGGTGACGCGCTCAGGTTGGCTTTGTGATGCCTTTCCTGCCACACCTGGCAGAATATTCAATTTTTTTAGTCATGGGGATGCGTAAATTGTATATATTGTCTGTATACTGTATTTAAGGGAGATACTTCCGTTTATTTTGTAATATGATTGTAACTACATTGTGGGGTCCATCATATTCTAATTTATGTGGGGTCTCAATTTTGTGGGAAATTAAAGATGGTATGTTCTAGTGCCTTACAAAAAGGAGCTCTTTGCCCTCTGTGAAAGAGATCAGAGCAGTCAGGAGTTCACACTGGACTAAAATAGTTCGAAGCTATTATTCTGTTTTCTGTTTTGTAACATTGGCAGTTTCCTTTTCACTACTTTCACTAATTTTTCTAAGCTAGATTTTTGATGCATCTAATAAGCACCCTCGCACCAAAGTGCGAAGCGACTCCAGCCATTTTCCCTTCTGTCATGACTCACGTATCTAAAGCTGGTTCTCAGGGTTACAATCCGAATATTCCCAATCCCCTATCCTCATTTATACACGTGCAACCTATTCTCCCTTACACAAGTCCATCTGCTCCCCTTTGACCAGGGTCAGGATTATTATCACTGACATATGTTGTGCAGCAGCAGAACGGTGCAGGGAATAAAAATTACCATAATTTACAAAAATAAATAAATAATGCCAAAGGGGAATTGTGAGGTAGTGTCCGTGGGTGATTGGATCATTCAGAAATCTGACGGCAGAAGGGAAGAAACTGTTCCTAAAGCACTGAATATCTCCTCTCTGATTATTCCTGCACAGAGCTGGCACAGCTCCACTGGGCCGAACGATCTCATTCCACGCTCAGCCTTTTAAGGTTTGGACCAAAGTAGGTGAGAGAGCTGGCAGTGCAGTGGCACACACGTTGGACTGCGAGGTGAGTGGTCCCAGGTTCGGATGTCTACAAGAAGGGTCAGAGCCGTCTCTATTTCCTGAGGAGACTGAGGTCCTTTAACATCTGCCAGACGATGTTGAGGATGTTCTACGAGTCTGTGGCGGCCAGTGCTATCATGTTTGCTGTTGTGTGCTGGGGCAGCAGGCTGAGGGTAGCAGACACCAACAGAATCAACAAACTCATTCGTAAGGCCGGTGATGTTGTGGGGATGGAACTGGACTCTCTGATGATGGTGTCTGAAAAGAGAATGCTGTCTAAGTTGCATGCCATCTTGGACAATGTCTCCCATCCACTACATAATGTACTGGGTGGGCACAGGAGTACATTCAGCCAGAGACTCATTCCACCGAGATGCAGCACAGAGCGTCATAGGAAGTCATTCCTGCCTGTGGCCACCAAACTTTACAACTCCTCCCTTGGGGGGGTCAGACACCCTGAGCCAATAGGCTGGTCCTGGACTTATTTCCGTCTGTCATAATTTACATATTACTATTTAATTATGTATGGTTTTATTACTATTTATTATTTATGGTGTAACTGTAACAAAAACTAATTTCCCCCGGGATCAATAAAGTATGACTATGACTATGAATCCCGCCGGCTCCTTGCACGCTTTCTGTCCGTGCTGGCCTGAGCATCAAGCTAGAAACTCAACAGACAAAAATTCTAAAGGAACAGAGACGTTGCCACCCAATTGCGGAAAGGAACAACACAGGCGTGAGGGCCAACCATAATGACCACGCGGCCCAGTGGCGTAGCAGTTAGCACAACGCTCTACAGCGCCGGCGACTACCAATTAGGTGTCAATTCCCATTTCTGCCCTGCAAGGAGTTTGCAGATCCTCACAGTGAC
The DNA here is from genome assembly GCF_030028105.1 of Mobula birostris. Lineage (NCBI taxonomy): Eukaryota > Metazoa > Chordata > Chondrichthyes > Myliobatiformes > Myliobatidae > Mobula > Mobula birostris. The sequence goes on from NC_092380.1 coordinate 6,611,534, forward strand.
TGCATGGGTTTCCACCGGGTGCTTTGGTTTCCATCGGACGGTTTGGTTGTTGACGCAAACGATTCACTCCTCTCTATGCTTTGACGTTTCAATGACACATGACAAATAAAGCTAATCTTTATCTTTCATTGTTATTGCAAAACCAGTCAATTTCAATCCCACGCCAACTAATTATGGCAAAGTGCGCAGCTTGCCTGCGGACAAACTCTGGCTGGTCCTTCAATACCCAGAATTCACAGCTGTGACCGGGCACTGGTGTGCTCAAAGTTCAAAGTAAATTTACTATCAAAGTACATATACAACCCTAAGATTAGTTCACTCACAACACGCTGGAGAAACTCAGCAGGTCGGGCAGCATCCGTTGACGTTTCGGGCCGGAACCCTTCGTCAGGACTGTAGGGGGAAGGGGCAGAGGCCCTATAAAGAAGGCGGGGGGAGGGTGGGAAGGAGAAGGCTGGTAGGTTCCAGGTGAAAAAACCAGTTAGGGGAAAGATAAAGGGGTGGGGGAGGGGAAGCAGGGTTAGTTCTCTTGCAACACACATCAAAGTTGCTGGTGAACGCAGCAGGCCAGGCAGCTGCACCTGTACCTCTTCCTAGAGATGCTGCCTGGCCTGCTGCATTCACCGGCAACTTTGATGTGTGTTGCTTGAATTTCCAGCATCTGCAGAATTCCTGTTGTTTAGTTTTCTTGCAGCCATTTACAGTGAATACAAGAAGCACAATAGAATCAATGAAAAGCCACACGCAACAGAGCAGGCAAACAACCAATCTGCAAAAGGCAAATCCAAAAAGTAAAAAAGAAGAAATAATAAATAATTAAACAAACAATGAATATCAAGCAAACACAAGGAAGTCTGTGAATACCAAGAACATGAGGGTCATAAGTTGTGGGAACAGTTCAGTGTTGGGACAATTGAAGTTATCTCCTCTGGTTCAAGAGCGTGATGGTCGAGGAGTAATAACTGTTCCTAAACCTCAGAGTCCTGAGGCTCCTGTACCTTCTTCTTGATGGAGCAGTGGGAACAGAGCATGGCCTGGGTGGTGGGGGTCCTTGATGATGGATGCTGCTCTCCTGCAACGGCACTCCATGTAGGTGTGCTCAATGGTGGGGAGGGCTTTGCCCGTGATGGACCCTCCGCACCACAGCCTCTGCTTTTTTTGTGGGCCTCTCTACTCAAGGGCTTGGGAGCTTCCATACCGGGCCATGATGCAACCAGTCAATACCCTCTCCACCACACACCTATGGAAATCCGTCCAAGTTTCAGATCTTCACAAACTTCTCAGAAATTGTGACTGAGGAGATGGAAGAGGCAAGCTCTGAGCCTGCACCAGGAGGGAGTATCAGTGAAGGAAAGTATAAGGGGGGATGTCAGAGATCAGTGTTTTACACAAGGAGTGGTGGTGCATGGAACACACTGCCCGGGTGAAGGTAGAGGCAGATACATTATGGGCACTGAAGAGACTCGTGGATAGGGAAATGGATGAAAGTAAAATGGAGGGCTACGTGGGAGGAAGGAGTTAAATTAAAACTAGGGTATGTTAAAAGGACTGCACAACATTGTGGGCTGAAGGGCCTGTACTGAGCTGTTGTGTTCTATACTCAATGTTCTATCTCCCCCTAGCTGAACAGAAGCAAAACAATGCAGCAGTTGGAGATCCGAAATAAAAGGAGAAATACTAAAAATTCTCACCCATCCTGCGGCCTACGGGAAGGGAAGGAGCCCACGCTTCCTTCTGTTACACCTGACCCCAAGCTGCGACCACCGCAGGACTTGATCAGCGCGCAAACTTTACCAGCACTCACTACCCACCAGACACACTGCCTTTTCCAAAAGCTCCCTTCTGGAGAGCGCTAAAGAGCTGCTAAAACAAACACGCCACACCGTCTTAAAAGTTTCTTCCCCCAGACAGTTAATCTGATCAACCATGCAAGTTAGCCCCCCACAACCCCCTCTATTATCCCCATCACTGCACATCTAAACACTTTAAACCACTTTTTATAATGTTATTTACATTGTAAATATATGCACATTTATTCCATTTAACCTCTAACTTTATTTTTATATAATTCTTTACTTTTTATAATTGTTAAATTTTTTTTATTGCTTGTCGTGCCCTAACCAACAGACCATAGTAAGTTCCTAATACAAGAAACGTATATGGTGGATGAAGTCAATCGGCCCTTTTATTCCTGTCACTGACTTATCTTCCAATCTCATGTCATGCTCCTTGTATTCAGAAGGTGGCAGAAGAACTCTGCACTAAAATCGACTTGGGCTGAACAGACAAGTGAGGAACATTCACAGTTAGATCTGTGGGTTAACTTGATAAATAATGAATAGTTCTGAACTCTGGTGCTAACCTGTGGAAAGAGGTGTTTTAAGGGAGCCTCGTTCCCTTAATGGATTGTTTCTCCTTCAGGTCAGAGCTGAAGAGGGAAGATCGGGACCAGGCAAGCTTCAATCACTGGCATTGCGGCTAATGAGACTCCAGAGTCCGCAGACAGCCAGAGCCTGCCCTCCCACTCACGGGCTGAACGCTGATTGCCCATTTTCTGCCTGACTCGCTGAGTTTCTCCAGCAGTTGAGGCCACCCTCAGAGAAGCAACACCTCATATTCCGTTTGGGTAACTCTCCACCCAATAGCATGAACACTGGTCTTGTCTAACTTCCGGTAATTTCCCCCCTCCCCTCTTCCCTCTTCTTCTATTCCCCACCCTAGCTCCCTCCTCACCTCTCCTCTTCCCCTCACCTGCCCTCTCACTTCCCCCGGCTGAACCCTCCTCCTTCCCTTTCTCCCATGTTCCACTCTCCTCTCCCGTCAGATTCCCTCTTCTTTCAGCTCACCAATGTAGAGGAGGCTGCGCTGGGAGCACTGGACACAACAGACGACCCCAGCAGACTCGCAGGTGAAGAGTTGCCTCACCTGGAAGGAGTGTTCGGGGCCCTGAACGGAGGGAGGCGGGGGAGGAGGTGTACGGTCAGTTAGGCTGCTTGCGGGGATAAGTGCCAGGAGGGAATAATCAGGAACTCGAGAAAATCTGCAGATGCTGGAAATCCAAAGCAACACACACACACACACACACACACACACACACAATGCTGGAGGAACTCAGCAGGCCAGGCAGCATGTATGGAAAAGGGTCAACAGTCGATGTTTTGGGCCGAGACCCTTCATCAGGACTCCAAGCATCCCTCCAGGCACTTATCCCTACAAGTGCATTGCATTGATGCTGCCTGGCCTTCCGACTCCTTTCCATTGATGCTGCCTGGCTCTCTGACATTTTTCCATTGATGCTGCCTGGCTCTCTGACACTTCTCCATAGATGCTGCCTGGCTCTCTGAATTCTTCCAGCATTTTGGGAGGGAATAATGACAGGCTTGGGCCGAGTCAACATGAATTAATGAACAGGTTGACACTTTTGACATATCCATTGGAATTCCTTGAGATTGCAAATAGCAGAGAGGACAAGGGGCACCCAGTGGTCTTTTAGGAGGCCTTTGATAAGGTGCCGCACAGGAGGCCGTTAAGCAGGATTATAGCGCCCGCGATTGGAGCTAACGTTGATGTGGATCAATGACTGGTCAGCAGAGAGTAAACAAGTAACTATAAACCAATTAGCCCGACCCCAGTAAAAGAGAAGCTGATGTAATATATTATTAAGGAACTAGTATCTCAACACTTAGAACATAATGACAGGTTTGGGCAGAATAAAGGGCTCATTTTCAATTGGGAGGCTATGATGATGGGGTCTTGCAGGCTGATGCTGAGGCCCCAGCCATTCACAGTCATTGACCGGAAGAGGACAAAAAGTGTAACCTAAACTCAGTGGCCATTTTATTCCGTACCTCCTGTAACTAATAAAGTGGCCACTGAGTGTTTGTTCATGGTCTTCTGCAGCTATAGCCTACCGGCTTTCAAGGTTCGACATGTTGTACATTTGGAGATGCTGTTCTGCACACCACTGTTGTAACGTGTGGTTATTTAAGTTACTGTCACCTTCCTGTCAGCCTGAACCAGTCTGGTCATTCTCCTCTGACCTCTCTCATTAACGAGACATTTTCACCCACAGAACTGTCGCTCATTGGTTTTTTTTTTGCATTTTGCACCATTCTTTGTAAACTCTAGAGACTGTTGTGTTTGAAAATCTGAGCTACTCAAACCACCCCCCCCCCCATCTGGCACCAACAATCATTCCACAAAGTCACTTAGATTACATTCCTTCCCCATTCTGATGTTTGGTTTGATCAACAGCTGAGCCTTTTGTTACTAATTGCAATTCACAGAATGAGTATTTATTGATACCTTTGCTGTGAGCAATTGTTTTATTTAATATAGATTCAGCAAATTTAACACAATGCAACCTTCTTAGTTTAGAAGGAGACATAACAAGTGTGTGTGTGTGTGTGTGTGTGTACACACTTATACGAGGGTAAGTTTGATAATGGGCCTCCAGATACGACTGGATCTTACAAATCCAAGTCCAATATTTCCACAATTACCTTTTGGAAATATTCTTTAATGAGGTGGGGGGAGGGGAAACACCATCGTTAGAGTACAATGTACAATTACAAACGTATGGTCCTTCATTAGTCAGTGTTTTTTTTTCAAAAAAACTACTCAGCATAAATGTACAATTGAAATGTAATGTTTTATGTTTGCATTTGGAATTGGGCAAATTTTCAAATGTATAGACATTGTAGATCATGTTGCTATAAGCCATTAGTTCTATAAACATCTTTAAAATCTTGTGCAAGTTTTTTAATAATGTTGTATAATTATAAAAATAAAAAAGTTCAATAAAAAAAACAACTGAGCCTCTTGACCATGTCGGCATGCTTTTATGCGTTGAGTTGCTACCACATGATTAGCTGATTAGATATTTGCATTAATTCCTTCGTATTATTAAAGATCCCACCCATCCATCTCACATCCTCTTTGACTTTCTACCATCAGGCAGGAGACTCCGATGCATAAGGTCAAGGGCAATCAGATTGGAAACAGTTTCTTCCCTCAGGCCATTAGTCTTCTGAATTTCCCTGCCACATTGCATTTGAAGTGACACTGGTTAATCTGTTCTGTACCCTACAATATTTGATTTATGCACTTTAGTTTGGTTATTTATGCATAATTCATCTGTAGATTTCATTCTTACTTTCATAATTTATTGTGTGTTGTATGTGTGTTATATGTACGACTACGGTCTGGAGAAATGTTGTCTCTTTTGGCAGTGTACATGTATGTAGTTAAATGACCATAAACGTGACTTGATTTGAACAAGCAGGTGTTATGGGTGTACCTAACGTAGTGGCCACTGAACGTACACAGGAATACTGATGGTAGGCTGGAGGGTTTGTGTAACGTGAGGAAGGAGCTAAGTGACTTCAACAAGATACTGGCGAATGAGCAAGGGCATGGCAGACGAACTGTAACGTGGAAAAATGTGAGGCCATCCACTTTATAAAGGAGGAGAAGCGTACTGTCGTTTTGTAAATGCTGAGAGATTGGAAGTCGTTATTCAGTGGAGCTTGGTATCCGCTTACAAGGATCACTGAAAGTTAATACTGATAAAGCAAGCAGTTAAGAAGGCAGATCGTGTGTTAGCCTTTTGTGCGGGAAGTATAGTGGCATAATATTTCACAGTGCTAGCGATAGGGCTTCAATTCTCACCACTGTCTGTAAGGAGTTTGTACGTTCTCCCAGTGATTGCGTGGGTTTCTTCCGGCTGCTCCGGTTTCCTCCCACAGTCCAAAGCCGTACCGGTTAGTAGGTCAATTGGCCACTGTAAATTGCCCTGTGATGAAGGGGCTTGTTATATTAATTCTGGGGCAGCGCACCCGTCTTTGGTCCCCACCGGACACCCAGCCCTTGACTGTGGCTCCGAGCCGCTGCCTGCGCACGGCAGCGGCTTCTCCCCAGTACACCACTCCGACAGGCGGTCTAAACCAGGCAGGGGCCGCTCCGGCAGCCTCATACCAACATCCCACCCTGCAAAAACTCATTTCAGGGAGGTAGCACCCCCGCCCCCCGCAACCCCATATCCCCCCATCCCCCCGGTCGACCTCCAAGGGTGTATGTAATACTTTGTTTAGTGACTTTGTCTAAACTGTAAACCAGGTTGGGTATATGCAGAAAATGTGACATTAAAATATGTACTTATATTATATTATATTATCATGGAGTCGTTTTTTATTCTCTTACAACTTTAAGCAAGTCTACAGGGAGTTTGGCCTCATCACGTAGGACATCAATAGAGTAGCTCCTTAGCAGCTAGCCAGCTAGTTTAAATAACGTTAGCTATGCTGTAATGACACCTGTTAAACTCACCTCAACATGTCTTTTACATTTTAACCCACCATGGGCAGTAGAAAAGTCACTGTTGCAAACAGTGCAGCGAGCAACACTGTCATTATTTTAGAGGTCGACTGTAAAGCCCGCCCACAGAGAAAACTGATAGGTCCACTTAGCATGAAGAGAGACCAATCAGGATGCTCGCTCTCGCTCTCCCTCTCAAAAAAAATTGATTTCTGGGATTTTGTATATAATTTCCGGGCGTCAGGGAGCCGCTATCAATATGTGGGAGACTCCTGGAACTTCCGAGAGAGGTGGGATGTCTGCTCATACCCCGTGTGAGATAGGGTCATGCAAGTCCAAGCTGTATAGGTCAGGGTTAGTGAACTGTGGGCCTGCCATATTGGCGCCAGAAGCGCGTTGATGCTTGTGGGCTGCCCACACTCCTTACCGATTTGATTTGACACAAACTTTGCTATTTTTTTGCCCATTTTGATGTACAGGTGACAGATAGAGCTGATCTAGGCTAGAGCACAGAACACAGAACAGCAGAGCGCTGAAAAGGCACAGCACGATGAGGTGCTGGGTTAGGGTTAGTCATCGGAGTCAGAAGCATGGCGACACTTGCAGGCTGCCCCCAGTGCATTCCTCAGACTGTGTTGGGTTGTTGGTGCAAATGGTGCATTTCACTGCAGGTCTCGATGTTTCAATGGAGGAGAGACAAATAAAGTTCATCTATCTTAATCAGGAAGATGGATTTGTGCAGGCAAGTCACGCTGAGGTAGAAGATTAGTCATGTTCCTAACGAAGCTCGGAGCAGGCACAAGGGTTCAAAAGGCGTAGTCAACCCAAAGGCTAATCCTGGTCTATTCTCAGGTTTATATGAAGCTCTGGCTTCAGTCTCTCTATTTACTCCACCCGCTGACGCACGGTTGTCCGAAGGTCTTCGCCTCAAGCATTACTCAACATTTTCAAGAAATTAAAACGCTTTTCCCCACCCCCGTCGTGGAAAAAGGACAAACCCCTTTGGTTATTTATAGTAAAAGAGATTCTGCAGATGCCAGAAATCCAGAGCAACACACACACAGAATGCTGGAGGAACTCAGCAGGTCAGGCAGCGTCTATGGAAATGAATAAACATCCAGCATTTCAGACCGAGACCCTTCTTCAGGACAGAGAAAGAAGGGGGAAGATGCCAGAATAAAGACATGGGCGGAGGGGAAAGAGTTTAGCTAGGAGGTGAAGCTGGGTGGGCAGGAAACGTCAAGGGCTGGAGATGAAGGAATCGGATAGGGCAGGAGAGTGGACCATGAGAGAAAAGGAAGAAGTGGGGGCACCAGGTGGAGGTGATACGCAGGTGAGAACAGGTAAGAGGCCGGAGTGAGGAACAGAGGAAGAGGGGAGAGGGAGGGAATTTTTTTTTACCAGAAGGAAAAATCAATGTTCATGCATCAGGCTGGAGGCTACCCAGAAGGAATATGAGGCATTGCTCCTCCACTCTGAGCATGGCCTCATCTTGGCACAGGAAGAGGCCATAGACCAACATGTCGGAATGGGAATGGGAAACTTCAGCCGTTAGAAAATTCCACTTTTAGTAGATGGAGCAGACGTGCTCAACAAAGTGGGCCCACAGATTTACAACCGGTCTCACCAATGTAGAGGAGGCCGCATTGGGATTCCCAGACACAAAAGACGACCCCAGCAGATTCACAGGTGAAGTGTTGGAAGGACAGTTTGGGGTCCTGAATAGAGGTGAGGGAGGTGGTGAATGGGCAAGTGTAACACTTTGGGTTTTTTTACCATCACTTTCTTTCCTGTTGGCTCCTTAAGGTTGTTATAGCTGGAGTAGACTCCGAGGGAAAATTCCGGAGCTGGAGTCCCTGAGGCAGTCCTACGTTGAGTTCAACGCTGACTGGCAGCTCCTGAGACGGTGATGATACCAAACTGTATCGGCTTCTGCCATTGCGTTGTGCCCAGCAGATGCGTGGAAAGGGTGAGCTTGCTACGTAGGCAACAGCTTGTTCTCCATGTCGTACTGCCCAGGCCAGATGGGATGCGACATCCATGGTCCACCCTGACCAACATGGGCCTCACCCTTTCTTGTTCCTGACCTCTTCCGTTTCTTCTCTCAGTCCTCAGGTGATCTGAACTGTTGTATGAATGCGAATCTTTGTTGATTTGCAATTCAACAGAGAACTACAATGTAACACAAATTGTCAGATGCTATAGACCTCACACACCAAGTAAAATATTCAAATGGTTGATTTCTCTCTTTCAACGTCTTCCTTTGAATGGGTAAAGAACTGTTGCAGCTCCAAGCAATGAAGTCCTTGGTAATATAATAAAATCACAGTTGCCTTTTACTTTTCCAGCAAAAGCTTTATTTAATTTCAAAATGCATCGTGATATAAGTAATTCAAGCTTCTTTTTACAGAATCTGACTTTCTATTCCCAGTCTCAGAATATTAATAATTTTTTTTTCTCTGGGAATAAAGGGTGTGAAATCAACCCTGAATGTTTGCTGATTGGAAGCAATATTTCCTCGCTGGCAATCAACAGTGACACACATAGGAACATACATAGAAACATACATAGAAAATAGGTGCAGGAGTAGGCCATTCGGCCCTTCGAGCCTGCACCACCATTTATTATGATCACGGCTGATCATCCAACTCAGAACCCCGCCCCAGCCTTCCCTCCATACCCCCTGACCCCCATAGCCACAAGGGCCATATCTAACTCCCTTTTAAATATAGCCAATGAACTGGCCTCAACTGTTTCCTGTGGCAGAGAATTCCACAGATTCACCACTCTCTGTGTGAAGAAGTTTTTCCTAATCTCGGTCCTAAAAGGCTTCCCCTCTATCCTCAAACTGTGGCCCCTCATTCTGGACTTCCCCAACATCAGGAACAATCTTCCTGCATCTAGCCTGTCCAATCCCTTTAGGATCTTATACGTTTCAATCAGATCCCCCCTCAATCTTCTAAATTCCAACGAGTACAAGCCCAGTTCATCCAGTCTTTCTTCATATGAAAGTCCTGCCATCCCAGGAATCAATCTGGTGAACCTTCTTTGTACTCCCTCTATGGCAAGGATGTCTTTCCTCAGATTAGGGGACCAAAACTGCACACAATACTCCAGGTGTGGTCTCACCAAGGCCTTGTACAACTGCAGTAGTACCTCCCTGCTCCTGTACTCGAATCCTCTCGCTATAAATGCCAGCATACCATTCGCCTTTTTCACCGCCTGCTGTACCTGCATGCCCACTTTCAATGACTGGTATATAATGACACCCAGGTCTCGTTGCACCTCCCCTTTTCCTAATCGGCCACCATTCAGATAATAATCTGTTTTCCTATTTTTGCCACCAAAGTGGATAACTTCACATTTATCCACATTAAATTGCATCTGCCATGAATTTGCCCACTCACCCAACCTATCCAAGTCACCCTGCATCCTCTTAGCATCCTCCTCACAGCTAACACTGCCACCCAGCTTCGTGTCATCCGCAAACTTGGAGATGCTGCACTTAATTCCCTCATCCAAGTCATTAATATATATTGTAAACAACTGAGGTCCCAGCACTGAGCCTTGCGGTACCCCACTAGTCACCGCCTGCCATTCTGAAAAGGTCCCGTTTATTCCCACTCTTTGCTTCCTGTCTGCTAACCAACTCTCCACCCACACCAATACCTTACCTGCAATACCGTGTGCTTTAAGTTTGCACACTAATCTCCTGTGTGGGACCTTGTCAAAAGCCTTCTGAAAATCCAAATATACCACATCCACTGGTTCTCCCCTATCCACTCTACTAGTTACATCCTCAAAAAATTCTATGAGATTCGTCAGACATGATTTTCCTTCACAAATCCATGCTGACTTTGTCCGATCATTTCACCGCTTTCCAAATATGCTGTTATCACATCCTTGATAACTGACTCCAGCAGTTTCCCCACCACCGACGTTAGGCTAACCGGTCTATAATTCCCCGGTTTCTCTCTCCCTTCTTTTTTAAAAAGTGGAGTTACATTAGCCACCCTCCAATCCTCAGGAACTAGTCCAGAATCTAACGAGTTTTGAAAAATTATCACTAATGCATCCACTATTTCTTGGGCTACTTCCTTAAGCACCCTGGGATGCAGACCATCTGGCCCTGGGGATTTATCTGCCTTCAATCCCTTCAATTTACCTAACACCACTTCCCTACTAACATGTATTTCGCTCAGTTCCTCCATCTCACTGGACCCTCTGTCCTCTACTATTTCTGGAAGATTATTTATGTCCTCCTTAGTGAAGACAGAACCAAAGTAATTATTCAATTGGTCTGCCATGTCCTTGCTCCCCATAATCAATTCACCTGTTTCTGTCTGCAGGGGACCTACATTTGTCTTTACCAGTCTTTTCCTTTTTACATATCTATAAAAGCTTTTACAGTCTGTTTTTATGTTGCCTGCCAGTTTTCTCTCATAATCTTTTTTCCCCTTCCTAATTAAGCCCTTTGTCCTTCTCTGCTGAACTCTGAATTTCTCCCAGTCCTCAGGTGAGCCACTTTCTCTGGCTAATTTGTATGCTTCTTCTTTGGAATTGATACTATCCCTAATTTCTCTTGTCAGCCACGGGTGCACTACCTTCCTTGATTTATTCTTTTGCCAAACTGGGATGAACATTTGTTGCAGTTCATCCATGCAACCTTTAAATGCTTGCCATTGCATATCCACCGTCAATCAGAGGTGTGTGCTTAGCACACTGCTCTACTCTCTCTACGCCCACGAATGTGTGACTGGGGCACTGCTCAAACGCCATCTATAAATCTGCCAGGGACACAACTGTCATCGGTGGAGTTTCGGATGGTGGTGAGGAGGCGTACAGGAGAGAGATAGATCAGCTGGTTGAGTGGTGTCGCAGCAACAACCTGGCACTCATCGTCAGTGAGACCAAGGATTAATTGAAGGAACACACACCAGTCCTGTCAGTGGGATCAGCAGTGGAAGGGGTGAGCAGTTTCAAGTTCCTGGGTGTCAACATCTCTGGAGATCTATCCTGGGCCCAACATACTGATGCAATTACAAAGAAGGCACGACAGCAGCTATATTTCATTGGGAGTTTGAAGAGATTTGGTATGTCACCAAGAACACCCACAAATTGCTACAGATGTACGGTGGAGAGCGTTCTAGATGGTTGCATCGCCACCTGGTACGGAGTGGCCATTGCACAGGATCGGGAAGAAAGCATCAGAAAGCTGTGAGCTCAGCCAGCTCCATCACGGGCACTGGCCTCCCCAGCAACCAGGGCACCTTCAAAGGGCGATGCCTCAGAAAGGTGGCGTCCATCATTAAGGACCCCATCAGCCAGGACTTGCCCGCTTCCCATTGCCACCATCACGGAAGAGGTACGGGAGAATTAAGACCCACACTCAATATTTCAGGAACAGCTTCTTACCCTCCACCATCGAATTTCTGAATGGACAATGAATCCATGAACACTACCACACTTTTTTATTCCTCTCTTTTCTCACTACTTATTTCATTTTTTTTATATATACTTATCATAATTTATAGGTTTTTTATTGTTATGCATTGCAATGCACTGCTGTCATAAAATAACAGTGGCATGGCAATTTGCACAACATTACTACAGTACGGGGCACCAGAGTTTGGACCCCAATTCCAATATCATCTATAAGGAGCCTGTATATTACCTTCATGGAATGCACAGGGTTCTTCCTGGCGCTCTGGTTTCCTCTCACAGTCCAAAGACATACCGGTTAGTATGTTAATTGGTCTTTGTAAAATGTCCCGTGATTAGGCTAGAGTTAAAAATCGGGGGTTGCCAGGTTTTCCATGGGATTACAACTAGAGGTCATGGGTTGAGGGTGAAAGGTGAGAAGTTTAAGGGGAACATGAGGGAAACTTCTTCACTCAGAGGGTCGTGAGAGTGTGGAACGAAATGCCAGCACAAGTGGTGCATGCGAGCCCGATTTCAATGTCGAGGAGCCCGATTTCAATGTCGAGGAGAAGTTTGGATAGGTACCTGGTGCAGAATGATGGAAGTAGGTGGTTTAAACGACTCAGCACAGACTAGATGGGCCGAAGATCCTGTTTCTAGATGGCTTCTCGAGTAGGTTACATGGCCAGCACAACATTGTGGGCCGAAGGGCCTGTAATGTGCTGTAGATTTTCTATGTTTCTATGCAAGCCTCCAAACCCTACAACAAGATTGTGGTCCTCTTGGAGGAAAGAGGATTCCAGCCCTGTTTCTGGGCTGTACTTTCCCATGACCCTGTGACTCTAATATCTGTTACCCATCCCTCACCATCATTGAGCAACAAGACCACCTCCAAAACTTGTCAGCTAAAATAGAGACCTGCATTGATTATAGCACCTTTCTCATGAAGGGCTTCTTGCAAGAAGGGTCCTAATTCAACAAAATTGATCACAACATTCTCCTTGATCCTCTTGAGAACGGGGCTGGCCTCTCTGGAAGTGCCCTGAATTCTTTAGCTCATATATCTTAAAGAGAACATTTTTTGTCTGTCTTGGAGGCCAATTTTCTAAAATATATGATGTACCTTTTGGTGTCGTTCAGGGAAGCTGCCTTGGTCCCCTGCTCTTCTCCTTAAACATGCTCCCCTAGAGAGACATCATTAGAGAGCAGAAACATCATTTCCACAGTTATGCAGATGACACACAATTGTATATCTCAGTTGAGCCTGATGATGATAACACCCGATCTTTCTGGCTTCTGGTATGGCTGCAATAAATAAATGGATGAGCCATAATTTCCCAAAACTAAATGTAGATAAAACTGAGATACTTTTTGGTTGTCCCGATAAACTTTTCGATAAACTTGCAAACTTGGTTTCCCTTGTACAAACAGAAGTAACAAGCCTAGGTGTTATCCTTGATTCAGATTTGAACTTTAAATCCCACATAAAGTAAGTGACTTGAGCAACATTTCTACACTTAAGTAATATTGTAAAGATACGTTCATTTCTGTCACGTAATGATGCTGCAAAACTAATTCACACCTTTATATCGAATAGACTAGATTACTGCAATGCACTTTTTACTGGCCTTCCAAAGCAATCTATTGACAAACTTCAACTCATTCAGAATGCTGCTGCTAGATTTGTAACTAAAACCAGGATGAGGGAACGTATCACTCATCCCATCCTAAATACTCTGCATTGGTTCCCTGTATCTTTTAGAAATTGTTTTAAAGTTCTCTTACTTGTTTTTAAAGTTTTCAATGGTCTGGGATCAGAGTAAATCACAGAATCGCTTTCATTTTATAATCCTGCTTGAATTCTCAGGTCTTCTTCCACCACTCCCTTAAATTTAAACAATCTCCCTCAAAGGATAATTGTCAGGTCAGCTTTTTTGAATGACGCTCCTAAACTGTGGAATTCTATACCTAAAAGTCTAAGGGATACAAACTTAGTTGACACTTTTAAATGCCCTCTCAAAACCTATTTATTTAACTTTGTTTTTAACTAAGATCTTTTTGTCGTTTATTTACATATTTATTATTATTATTATTCTTTTATCTTTCATATTTGTACTTTAATCCCGTTGTAAAGCACCTTGAACTACATTGTCTGTATGAAAAGTGCTCGGTAAGTGAAGTTATTATTATTAACATGGAACAGCACAGGGACAGGCCATTCAGCCTGCGATGTTGTACCGAGCCAGCTGTAAAGCAAATCTAAAACACCCAAACACTAATCCCACCTACCTATGCCATGTCCCAATCCCTCCATCTTCCTTCCATCCATGTGCCTATCCAAATGTCTCTTAAAAGCCTCTAATGTATTTGCCTCTACTACCAGGCAGGGCATTCTGTGTAAACTACTTACCCTTCACATCCCCTTTGACACTACCCTCTCTCACCTTCAATACATCCCTTCTGATATTAGACACTTCAACCCTGGGAAACAGATAGTCTCTGTCCACTCTATCTATGCCTCAATAAACTCTTATAAACCTCTACCAGATCTCCCCTCAGCCTCCGACACTCCAGAGAAAACAGCCCTCGTTTATCCAACCTCGTGTGATAGCACACACCCTCTAAACCAGGCACCATCCCGGTAAACCTCTCCTGCCCCCTCTCCAAAGCCTTGGCATCCTTCCTAGAGTGGGGCAGCCAGAACGATGTGGCCTTTACAGATGAGGGAGCAACACACAACCTTCAGGAGGAACTCAGTGGATCGAGCAGCATCTGTGGGGAAAGGAGGTATTAAAATATTTTATCTGCTTACAACCCATTACGCCGCTGGCATTTAGGGCAGCAATAAATGTCCTCCATCTCTGTCTGGGGCCACTCAGATATGGAAGGATTCCTCATTGCTGTTTCCTTAACGATTTTGTTTTACCAGTCAGGGTTGTTAGCCCTGAGCTGAACCCCTGAACCTGGAGGACCGGTGGACCACTCTTAGTCTGGCCTCTACCCTTTGACCTGTTTGGCATGGGTGACCCTACCAAGAGCCAAAGCATAAAGCCCTGACTCCAGCCAGCATAGTTCTCCAGATCATTGGGGTATGTTAGATCCCACTTGGAGTACTATGTTCAGTTCTGGTCGCCTCATTACAGGAAGGATTACAGAGAGAGTGCAGAGGAGATTTACAAAGACGTTGCCTGGATTGGAGAGCATGCCTTATGAGAACAGGTTGAGTGAACTCGGCTTTTCTCCTTGGAGCGACGGAGGATGAGAGGTGACCTGATAGAGGTGTATAAGATGATGAGAGGCATTGATCGTGTGGATAGCCAGAGGCTTTTTCCCAGAGCTGAAATGGCTAACACAAGAGGGCACAGTTTTAAGGAAATAGGTACAACGGGGATGTTAGAGGTAAGTTTTTCACACAGAAAGTGTTGGGTGTGTGGAATGCACTGCCAGCAACGGTGATAGAGGGAGAAACAATGGGGTATTTTAAGAGACTGCTAGACAGATACATGGAGCTTAGAAAACTGAAGGGCTATGCGGTAGGGAAATTCTAGACAGCTTCTCAAGTAGGGTACACGGCCGACACAACATTGTGGGCCGAAGGGCCTGTAATCTGCAGCTTAATGTGAAAAAGACTAAGGAGCTGGTGGTAGACCTGAGGAGAGCTAAGGCACCGGTGACCCTGTTTCCATCCAGGGGGTCAGTGTGGACATGGTGGGGGATTACAAATACCTGGGGATACGAATTGACAATAAACTGGACTGGTCAAAGAACACTGAGGCTGTCTACAAGAAGGGTCAGAGCCGTCTCTACTTCCTGAGGAGACTGAGGTCCTTTAACATCTGCCGGACAATGCTGAGGATGTTCTACAAGTCTGTGGTGGCCAGTGCTATCATGTTTGCTGTTGTGTGCTGGGGCAGCAGGCTAAGGGTAGCAGACGCCAACAGAATCAACAAACTCATTCGTAAGGCCAGTGATGTTGTGGGGATGGAACTGGACTCTCTCACGGTGGTGTCTGAAAAGAGGATGCTGTCTAAGTTGCATGCCATCTTGGTCAATGTCTCCCATCCACTACATAATGTACTGGGTGGGCACAGGAGTACATTCAGCCAGAGACTCATTCCACCGAGATGCAACACAGAGCGTCATAGGAAGTCATTCCTGTCTGTGGCCATCAAACTTTACAACTCCTCCCTTGGAGGGTCAGACACCCTGAGCCAATAGGCTGGTCCTGGACTTATTTCATAATTTACTGGCATAATTTACATATTACCATTTAGCTATTTATGGTTCTATTACTATTTATTATTTATGGTGCAACTGTAACGAAAACCAATTTCCCCCTGGGATCAATAAAGTATGACTATCACTATGACTATATGCTGTAGATTTTCTGTGTTTCTATGTTTCTCTGCAAGCCTCCAAACCCTACAGCAAGATTAGTGGTCCTCTTGGAGGAAAGAGGGTTCAAGCTCAATCAGCCCAAGCCGCCCAGTTACACTCATGTGACCCAGTAACCTACTAACCCATAACTCTTTGGAGTCGCCGGCGCTTCAGATAGAAACCCAGATTCAGGCCCTGTTCCTCCATATACTCCTTTTCAATTCCCCTCCCTCCCTACCCCCATGGGTACTGCTCGACCCACTGACTTTAACAGGAGTTCCCAACCTGGGGTCTTCAGATCCCTCCGTTAATGGTAGGGGTTCATGGCATTAGAAAAAAGGTTGGGAACCCCCTACTCCAGCAGAAGCTGTGTTGCTCCAGATCTCCAGATCCGTGGAGGAAGGGTCTGCTGTCCGGCGGACTCGTAGACAACCAGCAGAGGGCGCTGGTGGACAGGGGATGGAGTGACCGGGAACTCTGCCGAAGATAAACTCTGAAGACAGCTTGCTGGCCATGATTCATTGATTCATCGTGTGGGGAGTCTACTGACCGTAGTGATTACAATTAACACTCACTCTCCCACAGACCCGGATACGATGCAAGGAAAGGCTGCGGCAGAGAGCTTGAGTGAAGCCGTTGCCTGTTTCACTGAAAGTTGTGTCCCAGACGACTGGTAACTACGTTATTTATTTACTTACTTATTTCGAGCTTCAGCGTGGAACAGGCCCTTTGAGTCACGCCGCCCAGCATCCTCCTCTCCTCCCGATTTAACCTCACCTCATCGCAGAGCAATCAGTTACCCTACTAACTCACACGCCTTTGGACTGTGGGAGCAGACTGGAGCGCCCGGAGGAAACTCACGCATTCCCCGGGGAGGGGGCGTACTGACTCTGAACTCCAACACCCCAAGCTGTAACAGCGTCGTTCCGACCGCGGCACTACAGTGGACTGCAGAAGTTCATTAGAAAAGCAGAAAAGTTGGGCTTTCTACCCAAGCCTCACAGGTGCAGAAAGAAAGCAAAGAAAAAAGGTGCTGGAAGTCCGAAATAAAAATGAAAAATGCTAGAAACCTTCAGGCCGTAACAGGTCACGTCACAGCTTGGTATGGAAACTGCTCTGCGTGTGACCGTAAGACAGCTGTGGACATTACGGGAACCAGCCTCCCCTCCACAGGCACTCGCTATACTGCTCAGTGCCTCAGTAATGCAGCCAGCATAATCAAAGAGCTCAAGGTACTGCAGAATGGAACATCGAAACAGCGAGCTATTGGTCTCACCGTGGCAGAGAGAGAGACTGAGGCACGTTGGGATGAACCATGTTTTTTTTTGATGGACTCTAGGTCATGGTCTCCTCTGGGGCTTTGCTACAGGTTGCATGGCTGGTGGGGGGGGGGTCTGATGTTTTTTGCTGAGGCAGGTGGGGTAGTGGGGGGTTGCTGCTTGTGCATGAGGGTGGGGAGGAGGCTTCTGGGGTTCTAACGTTTTCCTATCACTCATTCTTTGGGTTTTTTCTTTCTGTTTCGTGGATGTCTGTGAAGAGTAGACAATAGACAATAGGTGCAGGAGTAGGCCATTCAGCCCTTCCAGCCAGCACCGCCAGTCACTGTGATCATGGCTGATCATCCACAATCAGTACCCTTTTCCTGCCTTCTCCCCGTATCCCTTCACTCCACTATCTTTAAGAGCTCTATCTAACTCTTTCTTGAAAGAATCCAGAGAATTGGCCTCCACTGCCTTCTGAGACAGAGCATTCCACAGAACCACAACCCTCTGTGTGAAAAAGTTTTTCCTCAACTCCGTTCTAAATTTTCTACCCCTTATTCTTAAACTGTGGCCTCTGGTTCAGGACTCCCCCAACATCGGGAACATGTTTCCTGCCTCTAGCGTGTCCAATCTCTTAATAATCTTATATATTTCAATCAGATCCCCTCTCATCCTTCTAAATTCCAGCGTATACAACCCCATTCGGTCCAATCTTTCAACATATGACAGTCCCACCATCCCGGGAATTAACCTCGTGAACCTACGCTGCACTCCCTCAATAACTAGAATGTCCTTCCTCAAATTTGGAGACCAAAACTGTACACAATACTCCAGGTGTGGTCTCACCAGGGCCCTGTACAAACTGCAGACAGACCTCTTTGCTCCTATACTCAACCCCTCTTGTTATGAAGGCCAGCATGCCATTAGCTTTCTTCACTGCCTGCTGTATCTGCATGCTTACTTTCAGTGACTGATGAACAAGGACACCTAGATCTCGTTGTACTTCCCCTTTTCCTAACTTGACACCATTCAGATAGTAATCTGCCTTCCTGTTCTTGCCACCAAAGTGAATAACCTCACATTTATCCACATTAAGAGTAAGAATTTCAGGATGTACACTGTATACATTCTCTGATATTAAATGGACGCATTGAACCATCTCGAACATTATCTCTTCTCCTCTCTCCCATCAGGCAAGAGATGCAAAACCCTGAAAGGACGTCCCACCAGGCCCAAACACAGCTTCTCCCCTGCCGTAGTAAGACTACTAAATGGTTCCCGAGTATGATAAGATGGATTCTAGACCTCGCAATCTACCCCAGCAAGGTCCTTGCAGCTTATTATCTGCCTGAACTGCACCCTCTCTGTAAGTGTAACACTTTATTCTGCATTCTGCTATCACTCTCCTTTGTACTTCCTCAATCTTCTGATGTGGTAGCACAGCCTGTAGGGATGAAGTGCAAACCAAAGTTTTTAACCATTTCAGTTCACTTTTTTTTTCTCCCAGGTCGTTCTTTTCTCTTCAAGGAGGCTGGGGTCCTGTCGGAGTCCGCCATCTACAGCTGCAGCTCAAACTACGGTTCTCCATGAGCACTGGGTTCTCGTTCTCTGACTCACCGTGCGGCCTGGCGTTTCGATATCTCCAGGTGCGGCCCGGAAGTCTCGCACCTCTGGGATGCGGCCCCTAGCCGATGTCACCAACTGAGGCGTCGCGGAGACTGGAACATCAAGACAGCGGGCAGTGTGCACTGCTGTCGGAGGAAGGCCCCTGCGCTCGAGTAATCCTCTCTCTCTCTCTTTCTCTTTTTGATGGTGAGTGAGAGCCCGTCAGTCCTCGGGTCGGGGGGGACGCGGAGAAGTGACGCGGAAGATTGTCACATCGAAGTAGCGAGCTGCTGATCTCCCGCTCTCGTTACTGCACAAGTGATATCTCTCTCCCTCTCTCTCCCTCGCTAGTGAGATACCCAAGTGTTGAGATGTGCTCTAGATCAAGCTCTCTCTGGGGGCTCTGCTATTTGCTTGCATGGTGGGGGTGGGGGGTCAATTCTTTTGCTACTGCCTGTGCGTGGGAGGGGGTGGGCTTCGGGATTCTAATGTTTTTCTGTCATTCATTCTTTGGGGTTTTTCTTCTGTTTCCTGGGTGTCTGTGAAGAGCAAGAAATTCAGGTTGTATACTGTACACATTCTCTGATACTGAATTGAACCACTAACGATAATAAGCCAATGAGCAATTTCTGATGTTGCTTAAGAGGCTTTTAGATAGGTACATGAATATGCAGGGAACGGGAGGGTATCATTCATTTCAGGAAGAAGAGATCTAGTTAAATTTAGGATCGTGTTTGGCGCAGACTTGGAGCCAAGGGACCAGTTCCTGTGTTGTATTAGTATTGGTTAATTATTAATAATAATAACTTTATTTATAGAGCATTTTTCGTATAGACGATACAGTTCAAAGTGCTTTACAATGGGATAAAGTGCAAACATGAAAAAAATAATAATAATAAGTATGTAAATAAAAGACAATAAGGTGCAAGGTTAAATAAGTAGGGTTTGAGCTGGTGCTTAAAAGTGTGAACTGAGTCTGCATCCTTTATAACTTTGGATGTTGAATTCCACAGTTTAGGAGCGGAGTTCAAAATAGCTGACCTGCCAATTCTCTTTTGGGGGAGATTGTTTGAATTTAAGAGACGGCAGAAGAAAACCAAGAGCTCAAGCAGGATTATAATTATATGTTAAATGTGTGTTATGTGCACTACTGTGCTTTATACCCTGGTCTGGAGAAACGTTGTCTCATTTGACAGTATGCATGTTAAATCGCAAACTTGATTTGACTCGAGTATAAAACTAAATCATACAGTGAAAAACTTAGTTCTGCAAACTGATGGGACACAGAAGACAATGGAAGCATTCAGCAGAGGGAGCAGGGCCTGATCTGTGTCGGGAACATGCTGGCGTCAAAGGCTGCCCTGAAGATGTTTTGGCAAAATCTTAGTCTGCAGGGATTTTGCAGCTGTTTTGCACAAAGTGTCATAACTCACAAGCACAAGAGGTTCTGCAGATGCTGGAAATCCAGAGCAGCAACGCAAAATGCTGGAGGAACTGAGCAAGTCTGGCGGCATCTGTGGAGGGGAATAAACCAAAATCTTTAATCTAGGTACAATATGTCATGACTCAGCCAGACTGGCAGGAGGAAGAACCCAACCCAGAAATGTTCTCTTCAGCTCACTCCCATCAGGCAGAAGATACAAAGTTCAATTCAATTCTATTCAACTTTAATTGCCGTTCAACCATACAAGAATACCCATGAATACAGCCAAAGAGACAGAATTACTCCGGGGCCAGGAAGAAAATCACAGTACCAACGGTCATACATAGCACAAAGCACACATAGCACATATAAGATAGCAAGTACATAAAGATATCAGTTAAAAACAGCCAGGCAATGAAAAAATACAGACCCGAGCCATTAATGAAACAGAAATCTGCAGTCAACCATAATACAGCTTGTCTTCTGCTGAGCAAACACTGGGGGGCAGCACTCCACACAGCCCCCAGTGGTGTGCACTGAATCTGATGCCTCTGTCCTGACCCCACCCCTGCTTGAGGGCTAGTCCTTGCACATACAAGATAGCAAGCACATACAGGATATCAGTAAAATACAACCATGCAAAAAAATATATATATATAGTCCAGACAACACACATCAAAGTTGCTGGTGAACGCAGCAGGCCAGGCAGCATCTCTAGGGAGAGGTGCAGTCGACGTTTCAGGCCGAGACCCTTCGTCCAGACCCTGATTCCATGAATGCCACATAAATCTGCAGTCGACCACAATACAGCTTGTCTTCTGCTGAACAAACACTGGGGGGCAGCACTGACTCCAGCCCGGACGCCGTGCCACACTGCCCCTTGGTGGAGCCCACCTGTTCCGTCATCTGTCTCCTGGCGACTGTAAAAGCCCCAAAGCACAGGCCAGCAAGTTCAAGGACAACTTCTATTCCGCTCATGTACTCTTTTCACGGATCTCTTCTATGATCAAATGGACTCTTGACCTCATAATCCACTTCGTTATGGCCTTGCACATTATCTTTTACCTGCCCTTCACTTTTTCGGTAGCTTTTGGTCTCTGTTCTGCAGTTCTGTCCCATTGGCGAGTCGCTTGATGGAGGTGGAGCTAGACTTGTTGAGTATCGTGTTGCTGCCTGCTATCAGATCAGAGGCGGTGCGCGGTCCAACAAGCGGTGCAAATGATCGTCTTGGATGTCTTTCTTGTGATCACAAGACCCTGTTGAAGATTGGTAATGTAGAAACCTGCAAGTCCGGCTTACTGGTCTCACTGGCGAAACTGGGAGTGGGGGAGCTGCGTGGCCTCGACGCGTTGTTGCGAGGACCAGGCCTTGCGAGGAGGAGACGGTGGAGGTAATGCGGGAGACGGGCGGAGCCGGGGGGGCTGGCCCCTCCTGTGGGTTCTGCCCTCCAGTGCCCACTCACTGGAAGACAAGCTGGAATGTGGTCATCTGCAGCTGCACTAGCACGAGATGAGGAACTGCTACATGCTTGTTCTTACAGAGACATGGCTCCAGGCCAACACCCGATGCACCATCAATCTATAGGCTGCGACACTCAGAGACTTGGGCTATTTTTTCTGAATGTATGTATTTCTGCTATCATAACTATATGTGCCTTGTGCTGTGTTTTGCACCTTGGGTCCTGAGAAACACTGTTATATTTCCCTGTATTCATGTACATTGTTGGATGACAACAATACACATGACCTTATGAACTTATTCTGCCTCAATACAGTGTGTAATTAATTGATCTGCATGCAACTATATGCAAGACACTGTAATTTGGTACATATGACAACAATAAACCAATACCAATGCCAACACCAATTTGTTTAATCGTGTATAATAACTGGAGGTGCCATATGTCAGCCAGGCCACTTGGGGGAGACACTTACCAAAGACAGGGAGGCAGAATGGCTGGTTGCAGCGACAGCAACAGCAGAAAAAAACAACGGACCTGATTCTGGGGAAACCCTACAGAGTGAAGGACAAAGGCCCAAACCTAAGGACAAGTCCCATCAAAGAATGAGGATTGAGAAAACATACAAAACCCTTTCACAACTTACATTTATCGTTAACACACGAAAGTCTGCAGGTACTGGAAATCCAAAGCAACACACACAAAATGCTGGAGGAACTCAGCAGGTCAGGCAGCATCTGTGGAGAGGAATAAACAGCCGACGTATCAGGATGAGACCCTTCTTCTTCCCCCCTTCGTCTCCTGTCCTGGTGAAGGGTCTTGGCCCGAAACATCAACTGTTTGTTCATTTCCACAGATGGTGCTGAGTTCCTCCAGCATTTTGCTTGTGTTACTTTCATCATTGTCTCATTGGGCATGGGTCTTGTGAGATTTACCAAAACAGCCTCCTCCCCATAAGCAGCACCAGGCCTAGGCTCCAATCAACAACCAGTAGGAAAACACTCAGTGTGTTTGATTTCATTCAACTTTTAATTTTTTAATCATGAATTTACCTCAGAAGTATGGAGGAGAAAGGCTGCTGATGAAGCTAGGCCTTTGGAAGCCATGTGACCCAACCACAATGAAGATGTCCAAAGGAGAGTCACACACGAACCGAGCCCGAATCTTCCCTCCACTGGCCCTGGAAATCACACACAGCAGACCCTGACTCATCTGGGAAACTTTCCTGATTCAACTGGGAATTTACAAAGGCTGCACATAGTGATAATCATGTAACCATATGACTGATCATTCTTTTAATAATCTTAATGGACTGTAAATGACTGCAATTGAACCTATTTAAATAATTTATATGTTGCTTGGGTGGCGGGGTGAAGATACGTCTCCACCAATTGCTACTAAGGAGCTCCCTCCCTCTGCTGGCCTGCAGGTCACCCTTGGGCAAGGTGTAGCACCTACTTAGCCCCTGATCAGGGTCATGTGAAGCCATTGGAGCAGGTGGTGGACGGTCGTATGAGCAGCTGGCGCATATCACAAGTCCTGGTTATGCGACCATTGACGCCAGGCAGACAATCTCTGAAGAGTATTGATAATGACTGTGGATCACCCCTCTTGTAAAGACACTGCCCAGGAGAATTGTGTAGAAAAATTTGCCAAGAACAATCGCAGTCATGGAAAGATCATGATCGCCCACATTATCAACAAGGTGCATAATGATGATGTCATACGACATGGCACATAATGATGATGATGATGATGATGATGATATGTTGCGACCCTCCACTTGCTACACATTTTGGGAGGGGGATTAAAGCAATGGAAGACCGTAGATGTACTCAGTGGCCACTTTATTAGGTGCTAGAGGTATTAGGTGTTGGAGGAACCTAATAAAGTGGCCACTAGGAATAATGATCACAAAATAAGTACACAATTACCATAAAAACCTACTAGGTTTACCAATGCCTTCAAGAGAGACTATCTGCTACCCTTGCCCAGTCCGGTCTATGTTTGACTTCAGTCACACCATTGTTAACTCTGAAATGCTTCCTGAAGTTGACCTAAACCAGCCTCTGAGTTCCTGCCACTCCCTACAAGAAGTTTGTACGTTCTGCCTGTGACCATGTGGGTTTCCTCTGGGTGCTCTGGTTTCCTCCCACATTTCAAAGATGCACGGGTTGGTTGGTTAATTGGTCAACATGAGTGTAACTAGACAGTGCAGGCTCATTGGGCCGAAAGGGCCTCTTACTGTGGGTTCAAAGCCACCGGTGAGACACTAAAGCTGGTGATATAGAAGACTTTATTCAGCACAGGAAGCAGGCATCATACTGGAGACACTCTCACAAACCCAAAGGTACATCACATTTTTATATGCTTAAAATCAATGGTGACAGTAGGTGATACAATACAATTTCAATAGTTACAACATCGTTTCTTTCAATGGGTTGAAAGTGCTTCCTTTGAATTATATATCTACAGTAACAAACACCACCTTTGTCACAAAGCAATTCACACAAATAGTCCAAAAAGCTTCTGGGGGCCAGAGCTCCCAGACACCCAAAAATAACATTGTCAGGGCTGTCTCTGAGCACACAAATATCATAAGCACTCAAACACTGCCTAGTCCTGTGACCACATTTGATATACTATGTGACAACATCTGTCTGGTCTTCCAACTTGCACTCAACTCACAATGGTGCAAACAAACTTGGCAGAGATGGTGCTCAGTGCTCGGTGTCGGAGGGCTGGTCGGAGGCTCGGAGTTTTTCGGACGGACTCGGAGTCGGACTGTGGTCGGATGCTTCCAGGATGCTGCATTGGCAAGTTTGCGGCGCTGTCTCTGTGATATCATTCTGGAGAAACATTGTATCATTTCTTAATGCATGCATTATTAAATGACAATAAAAGAGGACTGCGTATCCTCATAATCTAATCTAATCTAATCTAATAATTCAGTCCTGAAGAAGGATCTCAGCCCAAACTTTAACTGTTTATTCATTTCCACAGATGCTGCCTGACCTGCTGAGCTCCTCCAGCATTTTGTGTGCGTTGCTTTGGATTTCCAGCATCTGCAGACTTGCGCAAGTTCATAACATAGGCATGTTGCTTGGTTTGACGCAAGCCCATTAACACAATCCCATTGTTTTAACCTTTGACTCTTGTATATGCAACCTCTTAGCCCGTGCTTTTAACTTCAATTTACTGCCTGCAATTTACAAAAAAAAAGGCTAATTGCAAGCTTCCTGAACTTACTTACATTTACAATAAGAACTGAAGACTGGTTCTTGTTTGAATTAATGTTTGTTACATTCACATAACTCCACAATAATCCCTCACACTGTACTGTGTTTCTAAATTTTAAAAAAAAATGAAAATCAGCTTTTACTCAGACACCGAGAGACAAAATAATGGACCACCCAGCATCAGACTGCGTGTGGAAGTGATTTTCCAACCCACTTTCTCCATGAATGTTTTTTATCTGCAGGTTTCATTTCCCATGAATTTTGTCATATGTGGAAGTTTCTCAATTTCAGCTGCTCACATTGCCTCTTAAGATCTATCATCTTCGTTAGGGATTTAGGTTATATTGCAAGATATTAACTTCAGTAACTAACTTAACCAACCAGTCTTTAGACCTGAATCTGGATTGTAGACTAAATTTAAAATGCAGCCCTAGACAAATAGTTTTCAAGCACTATAGACAGCAGTTAATTGAAAACTAGACAATGCT